>NW_007257457.1:150207-168085 GCF_000164805.1 Carlito syrichta
GGCTGCGGTGGCCGGGAGCAGCCACTGCACTCCAGTCTGGGCGACAGAGTGAGACTTCAAAAAAAAAAAAAAGAAATCTTTTTAAAAACAATTTTGTTGAGGTGTGATTCATGTACCATACAATTCATCCATTCAAAGTATACATTGGAGTAAGTTAACAGGATTGTACAATCATCACCACAACCTAATTTTAGAACTTTTTGTTGCCCTCCTCAGAAAGAAACCCTATACATTTTAGCTATCTCTTTCCCAAGTCCCTGTTACCCCCCACCCCAATAGGCAACCATTAATCTACTTTCTCTATAGAATGCCAATCCTAAACTTTTCATATAAGTGGAATCAGCAATATGTGATCTTTTGTGACTGGACTCTTTCACTTAACATGTTTTCAGGACTCATGTTGTAACATGAGTCAATACTTCATTCATTTTGTATGGCCAGATAATATTCCATTGTATGAATATTTATTCATTTTGTTTATTCATTCATCACTTGATGATTATTAGATTGCTTCTACTTTTTGGCTATTATAAATCATGTTGCTTTGAACATTCATACACAAGTTTTTGGGTGAACACGTATTTTCATTTTTCTTGGGTAGAATTTCTAGGCATGGAATTGCTGAGTCATATGATAACTTATGTTTAACCTTTTGAGAGACTGCCATATCTTTTTCCAAAGCAGCTGCACCATTTTACATTCCTACCAGCAATATATGAGAGTTCCAATTTCTCCACATTCTCACTTACATTTGTTATGGTCCATCTTTCTTTTTTTTTTTTTTGAGTTGGAGTCTCACTCTGTCGCCCAGACTGGAGTGCAGTGGCCGCTCCCGGCCACCACAACCTCGACCTTGCTGGGCTCCCGGCGATCCTTCCGCCTCAGCCTTCCAAGTGGCTGGAACTACAGGCGCGCGCTACCACGCCCCGTTGATTTTTTGATTTATTGTAGAGATGAGGTCTCACCAAGTTGCCCAGGTGGGTCTCGAACCCTCGGGCTCAGGCAATCCACTCACCTCAGCCTCCCAAAGGCACGGGATTACAGGCTGAGCCACTGAGCCCGGCTTTTTACTCTCTTGATGTTGTCCTTTGAAACATAAAAGTTTTACATTTTAAAAAAGTTCGATTTATTATTTTTTTTCTTTTCACATTTGTGCTTTGGCACTATGTCTAAGAAACCATTGCCTAACTTAAGGTCATAAAATTTCACCACTATGTTTTCTTGTAATGGTCGCATATTGTTACATCTTACGATTGGGTCTATGATCAATTTGTAGTTAATTTTTGTGAATGGTTTGAGGTATGAATCCAACTTCATTTCTTTGCCTACAAATATTGACTTATCCCAGCACCATTTGCCACAAAGAATATTCTTTCATATTAAATTGTCTTCTCCCCCTTGCAAAATCAACTGACCATAAATGTGAGGCTGTGTGGGCACTCAGATTTTTCCCATTAGAAAACAGCTGGCTGGGCGTGGTGGCTCATGCCTACAATCCCAGCACTTTAAGAGGCTGAGGTGAGAGGATTGTCTGAGCTCACAGGTTCGAGACCACCCTGGGCAACTTGGCGAGACCTTGTCTCTACAATAAATCAACAAAAATTATTAGCTGGGCATGATGGCACATCCCTATAGTTCCAGCCACTTGGAAGGCTGAGGTGGAAGGATCACTGAGCCCAGCAGGTCAAGGCTGCAGTGGCCTTGAGCATGCCACTGCACTCCAGTCTGGTTCCAGAGTGAGACTTCAACTTAAAAAAAAAAAAAAAGCTATATATCTATGTTGCTGCCACTGCAAATTAAAATCTTTTCATCTGCAATTATAAATTGAAAGTCTTTGTCCATGCCAATAACTCAGTTGGAGGCAATAAAATTTGAAGCACAAAATATCCCTAGAACAGAGAAACTCTTACTTAGAGAGAAAAGGCAATAGGCTTCTACTGCTGAAAGCCTATGCTTAGACATCATTGAAGTGAGGGAATCATAGGTCACTCATTCTTTGGAACTGGCTGTGTCCCCACTCAGCATGTTCCTTTCTCCCAGGAGTCCCAGTGAAAACTTTCTTTCTTCTTCTGCTTCAAAACAACCCCCACTCTATCTAAATCGTGCTCTCACACTTATCCCAAGATTCATGTTTTGAGTTTCCCAGTATGTTAGGTGTGGTTCTCAGTGGGGTGTAATTCATTTCTTTAACATGTATTTATTGAGCATGTGCTCTGAGCCTGATTTTGCTCTTAGTTTGGGGAATACGGCAGTAAACAAAACAGAAAATGCCTTGCCCTCAAAGAAAGTACATTTTGAAGGCACAAATAAGAAAAAAAAAAAGAAAGAAAGAAAGTGATAGAGAGAGAGAGAGAGAAAACAAACCCAGGTAATGCAATAGGTAAATTAATTCCATATAGTGATAAATGCTATGAAAAAATAGAGAGGAATCATGGGATTGCAAGTGAAAGAGGGATCTGATTTTAGACAAGCTTGTCAAAAGGAGCCTCTCCAAGAAGGTAGTATTTGAGGTTCGAGGAGGGAGCCATGTGAAGATCTGAGAGCAGAGTAATCCAGGCAGAGATAGCAGAAAGTGCAAGGCCTCCAAGGGCATGTGGAGCAGCAAGAAAACAAATGTGACTGGAACAGAGTGAATGAGGAAGAAAGGCACAGAGGGTTGAGGTCAAAGAAGCCAAAGGTGAGACGATGCAGTGCTTGGTAAACCAGGATTAGGTATTTAGATTTTATTCTAAATGTGAAGGAAAAATGTTGGAGCGCTTTAAGCAAAGGAGTAATGTGATCTGATTTACACTTTAAAAAGAATCCTCTGATAGAAGTAAAAAGATGAAAATCCTTATGACCTCGAGTTAGGCAAAACTTTCTTAGATTCAATACACAAAGCCTGATCCATAAAAGAAAAAAATTGAAAGATTTGGCTTCATAAAAAATTAAGAATTTCTCTTTTCTGAGAAATGCTGTTTAGAGGATTAAAAATCAAGACACAGTCAGGCAGGCATGCAAGGAGCTTGGAAGTCCTCACTCCATCCTAACAAGTAAAAAAGCTGAACAAACTGAAAAATGAATAAAATGGGGGAAAAAAAGCAAACCAATGAGTGGAACCAGTACAGAACAGGAAAACTGGATCTGTAGTTGACAAATTGCTGAGGCTTAGTGTGGACAAATCTGAGTCAAAAACTCCAGGGGACACAGTCATGGTGGGAGGATGCCCACACTTTTGTGAGTTTTACCTCCAGGAGCTTGACTACGTTCTCATAGTGAATATTGGACAAAAATTTCCTTAAAAAAATTGAGGGAATTTGTTGCCAATACATTTGCTTTGCAAGAAATGTTAAAAGTTCTTCAGAGTGAGGGATAAGGAATATAGGTCAGAAACTCAGATCTAGGTAAAGAAAGGAAGAGCATTAAAGAAGGAAAATACGAAGGTAAAACAAAAACTTTTATTTTTCTTACTCTTAATTGATCTAACAGATAACAGTGTGTCCAAAAGTATTGCAGCAAAACATATTTGATTATGCATGCTTATATGTGGGATGGAAAGAAGGGATTAGGATTATTTTGTTATTATAAGGTAACTACCCATGAAACAGAATAAATGCATATCACAGAAGCTGAAAATCTGAAGAGGCTACATATGACATAATTCCAACTATATGACATTTTGGAAAAGCAAAACTATGGAGATAATAAAAATATTATTGGTGGACAGGAGTTAGTGGGAAGGGAAGGATGAAGACTCAGAGCACAGAGTATTTTGCAGGCAGTGAAACTACTCTGTATGATACTATAATGACAGATATTTGCCATCATATTTGTCCAGACCCATAGAATGTACAACACCAGCATAAACCCTAATGTAAACTCTGGGCTTTGATTAATAATGATATGTCAGTGTAGTTCCTCAGTTGTAACCGATGTACCACTCTGGTGGAAGACGTTGATAGTAGGGTAGACCATGCATGTGTGCGGCAGGGTTTATATGGGAAATCTCTGTACTTTCCACTCAAATTTGCTGTAAACCTAAAATGCTCAAAAAATAAAGTCTATTCAACAAAAAAAAGACAAACCACAAATTGGGAGAAAATATATGCAAATCACACACCCAACAAAGGACTTATATACAGAGTATTATTATTCTTTGAGTAGGAGTAAACTCTGTCACCCAGGCTGGAGTGCAGTGACACGCCCATGGCCAATGCAGCCCCTGCTTGCTGAGGTTCACGCGAGCCTTCTACCTCAGCCTTCCGAGTAGCTGGAACCACAAACATGCGTTACCGTGCCTGGCTAATTTTTTGACTTATTGTAGAGACAAGGTCTCGCCAAGTTGCCCAGACTAGTCTTGAAACTCTGGACTCAGGCAATCCTCTCGCTTCAGTCTCCCAAAGTGCTGGGATTATAGGCATGAGCCACCATACCCAGCTCAGATTAGTTTTGAAAAAACAGCTTTCTAAGCTCAACAGTTAGAAAAAAAATCAATCCAATTGAAAAACACCAAAAGAACTTTGATGTTTCACTAAAGAAAATATACGAATAGCAAACAAGCACAGAGAAGATGTTTACCATCATTAACCACTAGAGAAATGCAAATTGAAAGCACAATAAAATTACACATCTAGTAGAACAGCTAAAATTTAAAAATACATTGCTGGTGGGAATGTAAAGTGCTACAGCTACTATGGAAAAACTGGCAGCTTCTTTTATAAAGTTAAATATATACTTCCCTTATACTTTAGTGCTATCACTCATGAGTAGTACCACACCCTAAGAGAAATGGAAAGTCATGTTCACTCAGAAACCTGTATATGAATGTTTATAGCAGCTCTATTTGTAATCACCAAAAAGTAGAAACAACCTAAATGCTCTTTAGTGGGAGACTGGATATACAAACTGTAGTGCATCCGGGCCATGGAATATTACTCAGTAATAAAGAGAAATGAGCCGGGCTCGGTGGCTCAGCCTGTAATCCCGCGCCTTTGGGAGGCTGAGATGAGTGGATTGCCTGAGCCTGCGGGTTCGAGACCCACCTGGGCAGGCGAGATCTCATCTCTACAATAAATCAAAAAATTAGCTGGGTGTGGTAGCGCATGCCTGTAATACCGGCTACTCGGAAGGCTGAGGCGGAAGGATCGCCGGAGCCCAGCAGGTTAATGCTGGGGTGGCTGTGAGTGTGCCACTGCACTCCAGTCTGGGCGACAGAGTGAGACTCCAACTCAAAAAAATTTAAAAAATAAATAAATAAATAAAGAGAAATGAATGATTGAAATGCACTCTAACAGGAATATATCTCAAATGCATTATGGTAAATGAAAGAACCAAAAAGACTATATAGTATGTGATTCTGTTTACATAGCATTTCAGAAAAGGCAAAGCTATAGGGATAAAAAATAAATCAGTGATTGTTTGGGGCTGGGGGGAGAAGGAGAGATTAACTACAGTGGGATACAGGGGAATATTTGAGGGTGATGGAGCCAGTCTATATCTTTTTTTTTTTTTTTGAGTTAGAGTCTCACTCTGTCACCCAGACTGGAGTGCAGTGGCACACTCACAGCCACCCCAGCATTAACCTGCTGGGCTCCAGCAACCCTTCCATCTCAGCCTTCCAAGTAGCAGGAACTACAGGAGCACACCACCACACCTAGCTAATTTTTTGATTTATTGTAGAGACAAGGTCTCACCAAGTTGCCCAGGCTGGTCTCGAACCCATGGGCTCAGGCAGTCCACTCACCTCGGCCTCCCAAAGTGCTGGGATTACAGGTTGAGCCACCAAGCCTGGCCTGTCTATATCTCAATTGTTGTGGTGGTGACAGCATGAAATACATTTGCTGAAACCCGTAGAGCTCAGCAACCATGTAAATGATGCTGGTCACTTAAATGAGGATGACAGAGGGAAGAGAAAGTTTCAGGGGTGTAGTTCTTTTTCAGATATGTTAAATTTGAGAAGCCTCTTAGACAGCTAAGGGAAATGGTGTATATGACCCTAGTGTTCAGGAGACACGTCAGAAGTGAAAGTATAATTTTGGAGTCATCAGCATTTTGATAGTGTTTTTATATTATAGCCATACCACAAACAATAACCAGGTAGATGTTACTTATGTTATTTCTACACTGGGCATAGACTATAAGTACATTTTCTTCATTAATCCTGATACAAACAGGGATGAGACAAGTTATTTCTTCATTTTATACAAGACTAAACCTTTTTTTTTAATATCCAGCAGTTGTTTTTTTTAATTTATTTATTTAAAGGTGTAAGGTATAATTCAGGATTAGGTATACAAGTGATCATCGTACAGGTAAAGTTTGACCTCCCTTGGGTCCCCACTTCACCTGGTTTGAGATTAGGTACCCTTATTGATGTTATGTGCCCTTCCCTGGCAGTGCCCCGCTACTGCCAACTCCTTTCTTATAGTACTATGGTACATGTTCAGGGTTCATTTATGAGTGAGAACATGTGGTACTCAGTACAAGACTAAATCTTGATGTATCTAGTCAAAGGCTAATGCCTATAAACAAAACCTTTACCTTTGGCCCACCTGTTTTGTGAGTGTCAAGTTGCAGTTCAAAACAAGGCTACAGGCCTTGAAAATTTGAATTACTGTGAGCTACAAAAATGCCAGATTTGATTGACCCTATAAAAGTGATTTATTGTACATATGCATGTGTGCATATGATTCATAAGCATTTTCAGCAAATTGAAAACATATTTTAAACATATGGAAATTGACAGAAATTAAAATGAACAATAGATAGTAAGGAAAATAACATACTAGATTTGTGGCTTCATGAAGTGAAAAAAAAAGAAATTACTTCAACAAATCCATCCTATAAAAATAAGAAGTTAAAAGGAAAAGTCAGTTCTAATGTACTCTATGTTTGTACTTCTACAGTCAAAAGCATTTTATTTTTTGTTTTGTCTTAGAATTGGTTCCCTTATATAACACGTGTCAAAATAGCTGGAAAAATATGATTAACTATTGCCAGCTGAAATTCTTGTCCCACAAGGACAACTCCCTCCTGGCTCCTTATTTTCTTTTCATATTTTGGGCACTGGGAGCTAGTGGTTAGAGCACAAGCAGGCAGGCCGTATGGCTCTGCAGGAGAGAGAATTCCAGGGTTGGGCCGTCTAACTTTGCAGCTATCATTAATTTACTAAGTCCTCCTGCCAGATCTTCTTAAAGACTCACTGTGGTCTCACACAGGGTGTGGTCAGCAGGAATTTTGCCATAGGCTAGGTTCCTGCTGAGCCTCATCTTGCTAAAGTGTAATTTGGGTGCTTCAGGAAGAGGGAAAGGTGAATGAACGAAAGTACTTTCACAGACAGGCACAGTACTAATGTCTTTGCTTTGGACACTTGTAACTCATCGTACACATTCAAGAGCCTGCCTTCTAGAGGAGGTTTTAAACAAATACACAGACAAATTCTTAGCCTACTTCCATCAAATGTGCTGTTTCAGGCATCTAACAACTTCATTTCCTGTAAATTCTCTACAATGAAGCTCATAAAGTGGTTAGAAAGTTCCTTTGATAGAAGACCCTCTTAAAAAGGAATACATTTAAAATGACAAGACAACCTTTTTCAGGTCCCCTCCCGCTGTGGGAGCTTTTCCATGTTCTTAATAAATCCTGCTTTCAAAAAAATAAAATAAAATGGCTAACATAGTCTTTGCCTCATAGAAACTTAGAAAAAGTATTTAAGTTGGATTCCTTAGATGACTAATACTAAATAATACTAAGGGGAGTTTGCAAAACAATTATGGGAACACATGAATTAATTCTAAAAATCTTTTCATTTTTGGGATACTAAGTAAATCTCAAGTTTTTGATGTCCCCTTCCTATTTCTCAGATACTGGTTTTTCTTGCTCCTACTAGACTCCTTTTCTCCACCTTCAATCAATCAATGGATCAATATTTGTAGAACATTTACAATATAACTGATTTCAGAATAGGCATCAGGGAAGAAACAGAAAATATGAATGCATACACTCATATCCTTACACTCAAGAAGTTTATTATTGAAGCCAGGCACAGTGGCTCACACTTGTAATCTCAGTACTTTGTGAAGCTGAGGAGAAAGGATTGCTTGAGCCCAAGAGTTCAAGACAAGTCTGGGCAACCTAGAGGGACCTCATCTTTACAAAAAATTTAAAAAAAAAATCAGCTGGGCATGGTGGCATGCACTTATAGTCCCAGCTACTTGGGAGGCTGAGGCAAAAGGATCACCTGAGTCCAGAAGGTCGAGACTGCAGTGAGCTGTGATCATGACACAGCACTCCAGCCTGGGTGACAAGTGAGAGTTTGTCTCAAAAAAAAGGTTATAATTATTTGTTTAGGAAAAGTCTAAGATTCAAAACAGCAGCAAACAGCAATGTGCCATCTAAGCTGTATATACTCATATTCATGCTTTACAAACGTAGTCAGAATCTCAGCAAGGAAGAGCAGTGAAGGTTGAAATACTTAGGAAAAG
Organism: Carlito syrichta; assembly: GCF_000164805.1. Lineage (NCBI taxonomy): Eukaryota > Metazoa > Chordata > Mammalia > Primates > Tarsiidae > Carlito > Carlito syrichta. The sequence goes on from NW_007257457.1 coordinate 158,670, forward strand.
CTTTATGAGTCTCAACTTTCTACTGGAGAGAAAGTGGGGAAGGAGAAATGTAAAGTGTGGAATCTTGAAGACCGGATCCTGGAGGACAGCAATGCCATTAAGCAGACAATCGAGAACTGTGTAACCATGTGGAAAGGGACAAGACAAGCAGACTTCTCGAGATGGAGTGCCAAGATAGTCTAGAACTGTGCTGTACACTATGGTTATCATTAACCAAAAATGGCTATTTAAACATAAATGAATTACAATTAATTTTTTAAAAATCAGAATCTCCCTCTGTTGCCCAGGCTAAAGTGCAGTGGCATGCTCATGGCTATCACACCCCTAGACCTGCTGGGCTCAGGCGATTCTTCTGCCTCACGCTTCCAGGTAGCTGGAACTACAGATACACGCCACCATGCCTGGCTAATTTTTTGACTTATTGTATAGACCAGGTCTCGCCAAGTTGCCCAGACTGGTCTCAAACCCCTGGACTCAGGCAATCCTCTGGCCCCTGCTTCCCAAAGTGTTGGGATTATAGGCGTAAGCCACGGTGCCCAGTCTAAAAATTAAAATTTTAGTTCTTCGTTCAAGTGTTCAATATTCATATGGGGCTAGTGGTACCATATTGGATAGTGCAGGCATAAGACATTTCCATCCTTACAGAAAGTTCTCTTAAACAGCATAGGTCTAGAACCACAGAAGTATAGAGCAAGAGGCAGGAATTTTAGCTTGAGACTTTCCCAAGACAACTGGCATGCTGCAGCAGCCGGTTTCTATACTTTCTATGACCACAGGTGTCCAAAATCCAAGAGGGGTTTAATTAATTTAACAAATATACAAGGAGCACCTACTAATACTAGACTAGGTAATATGAGAGACACAAAAGTAAAGCAGGTTTCAGCCTCAAGGAACTCAACACCAAGAGGAGAAATAGGCCTGTACATGAATAACCATAGTACAAAATAAAAAATGATAAGCATCCAAAGAGGGATACAATTAAAGTATGTAGGAGTTCAAAGAAGGAACAGATTACTTCTGTGTGAAGTTTTCAAGAAGGAACAGATTACTTCTGTGTGAAGATTTCAAGCATTATTTGAGCTAAACTTTGAAGAAGGCAGTGGGTGTGGTGGGAAAATCCCTGAGGACCAGGAGTCCAGAGATCATCTCTAGTCTCAGGTATGTCTGAACTAACCATGTGACCTTGGGTAAGTCAGGTTCCAGACCTCAGTTTCTTTATCAATTGGATAACAGATATAAAGGAGAAATAAATTTCCAGATGGAAAGACCAGTACAAGCGATGGCACAGGCATAGATGGATATGTATATAGAAAATGAAATACATAGTCTAATTAACGCTGAAGTTTAGCCACAGTACAACTTCACAGTACAACTTATAACTCGTACCTGGGCACTCCATAATCCTAGAACAGCCTAAAAAATGTATATACAAAAATAAGAAGTCATCATCACAGAAGCAAAAGCTGGATTTTGGTACTGTCTTGATAGCTTAGATCAAATATGAGAAGCAAAGCAGAAAGAATGGAAGCAATTATATTTGCATTTAAATATGGTTTTTAAGTGGCACTGGAAAATAACTCTACTAATTGGGTTCCCTTTGGGGAAAGGCTATCATTCATGGAAAATATGAGCGAGAGCCATGCTTCAGGAAACAATAAATAAAATTATGGGAGATTTCTGAGGAAGCAGAAGGGCAAGTCAGAGTATGAAGCTGAGAAATCACCACTGAACAGAGTGTTAAAGGATAAAGCTGACAGGTAAAGTGTAAAGCTAAGAATGGTAGTTAAAATAAAATGTAGATCATGTGTTGAATGTGGAGTCCCTTGTTAAGAAACAGACAGAAAATAGTGCATAAGTAAAATACCAGCTCAGCAAGTTTGTAGATCTCTATCTCTAGAGTGAATGTGAATATACATAGAGCAATATTTGCATTTTGCAGTTGTACCAAAGCATCTGTCAGTAGTTCCATTATCATTTTCTTGTATATATATTTTTATATCCACATGGAAACATTTGAGTAGGTAAAAATATATGCTCTGTGTGTTCAAATATATGAAAATATTGACTTAATGGTTAGAATGAAAAGTTTCTAGAAACTGTTTTTCTAACCTCACAGCTCCCTACTGAACAAGGACACATTTCTCAGTTCTTTCTTTTTCCTGAAAATAAGGTCCAATATAAGCCAAAAGAAGAGATATAGCTATTATAAATAGAAATATTATGTGATCACCTACCCATCCAAGTTTTAAAAATAGACTAAAATGCTATTCCTTCCAAGATTCAGAGAATAGGCTTTAAAAATAAATATGAAGTCTGGGTGCGGTGGCTCAAGTTTGTAATTCCAGCACTTTGGGAGGCAGAGGCAAGAGGACTGCCTGAGCCCAGAGGTTTGAGACCAGCCTGGGCAACCTGGCGAGACCTTGTCTCTATAATAAATCAAAAATTAGCTGGGCGTGGTGGCACATGCCTGTCATTCCAGCTACTTGGAAGGCTGAGGCAGAAGGATCGCCTGAGCCCAGTAGGTCAAGGCTGCAGTGGCCGTGAACGTGCCACTGCACTCCAGCCTGGGAGACAGAGTGAAACTCCAACTCAAAAAATAAAATATAAACAAACAAACAAATAAACTGTCTTTAATTGGGCTTCATTGCTGAATAATAGTGTTAAAAGGTATAAGATTTTCAGTTCCCAATTATTTTCCCTTAGATCTGTATAGACATTACTTCATCGCCCTCTGGCATCAGATTTCGCCAATAAGAAGTCAACTATCAGTCAAATTCTCATTCCTATGAGGTGATTTGTATTTTCTCTTTAATAGTTTTAAAGTTTTCTCTTTATCTTTGATATTATACAGTTTTACTGAGATATGTGGATTTATGTTTATCCTGTCTGACACTCCATATGAACTTTAATCTGAAATCTCAGATCTTTCTTTGTAGAAAATTCTATTATCTTTTCAAATATTGCTTTTCTACCATTCCTGTTAGTCTCCGCTTCTAAAACTCCTAGAAGACATATATCGAAGACTGTTACTTGATCCTTCATATCTCTTAACTGCTTTCTCATAAATTTATTTATTTTTTAGAGACAGGGTTTCTCTCTGTTGCCCAGGCTGGAGTGCTGTGGTGCAATCATAGTTCACTATAACCTCAAACACCTGTGCTCACCTGAACCTTCTGCCTGACTCTCCTGAGTAGCTGAGACTACAGGCACTTGCAACCATGCATGGCTAACTTTTGTATTTTTTGTAGCGATGAGGACTTGCTATGGCCTCGAACTCTTGGCCTCAAGTGATCCTCCCACTTCAGCTTTTCAAAATGCTGGGATTACAAGCGTGAGACACCGTGCTGGTCTCTCACATTTTTTATCATCTCTTTGTCTCTCTGTCTTGTTTCTTAGGCAAAATCCTCAGCATTCTCTTTAATATGCTAATTTTCTCTTTATTTGCAGTTTGCAGCTCATCATATCTGTTGAATTTTTATTTTAATGACTATATTTTTTATTTCCAAGAGTTTTTGTTGTTCCTTGTACTATCCATTCATTCTGATTTCATTTATGTTGAAATTTTAAAATGTCTTTTTTTTTTTTTTTAGTGGAAGTTATTCCTGCATATATCTCTTTATACATTGTAAACATACAAGGGAGACCCCAAAAAACCTGGAATTATCTTTTGAAGGGTAGGCTCCTTGTAGTACAGATTTCCCATACTAGGTAAGTGTTCTAGGAACCCATCGGTATCAATGTACCACCAGCTAATGTTGTGAGAGATTGTGTTCAGCTTCAGTGGATGTTTTTTGGAGATTTTTTTCCAACATGTTTGCCCATTTCATGATGGGTGATTAATGAGTACACTTGCCCACACCTCACTGAGTGTTCAGAAGTTTTTGACCAAAAAACAACATTCCCCCATGCCCCATCTTCCCTATTCACCTGATCTCAGAACATTTTTTTGTTGTTGTTTTCCTGGATGAAAAGTCCTGAAAGGGAAACAATTTGCTGATGTGGGAGAGATGAAACAAAAAATGGCAGAAGCACTAAAAGCCATCAAAATTGATGAGTTAAGAACTGTTTTGAGTAATAGAAAAAGCATCTCAATAGGTGTACTAACCGCAGCAAACAGACAGTACTTTGAAGGTGACTGAAGTTTAAACATGTAAGAATAAATACACCATGGTAGTATAAATTCATATACATTCCAGGTTTTGGGGGCTCCCCCTCATACTTAAACCTTTTCTCAGATTGTTTCATAAAGTTAACTTCAACAGGATTAAATTCATGTTCTTATTTTTTGTTTTGTTGGCTTTCTTAGCACTGGATTTTGGTTGAGGAGCTCGTTTTGAAACTAAGCTAGCTTTCTCTCTTCCTCTTCTTCCTCTGCTCCCATTGTGTTTTCCACTCTCTGTTTAGTGGTTTTGTGATGGTCTTCATTCTGCTCTTGGCTCCCCGCAGCCCCAGTTGAGATCCAGATCTATTAATGGCGCTTCCAAGATCCAGCCTACAGTGATATTAAGGACAGCACAGATGTACGCACCTAGCCAGGAGGTGCACTTCCTCCTTTCCTTCACAATTTGTATCTGTGTCCTCCTTCCCGTCTAGTCCACAGCCCCAGGCAGGAATAGCTTCCATTTCAGCTTTCTTTCATGAGTAGGAGGAGCCTGACTTCAGTCTCTCATCTCAGCATGGAACTCTTTTATTTTAATTTACTCTGGAAGAGTCAAACTCTAGCTAATATTGCCTGGTTCCAGACCCAGAGCCCCATAAGCACGTGGCTTCCGCTCAGCTCACAGCTTTGTATTGCTGCTCCAAATCTGGGCCACAGAAGTGCTTATTTAGTTTTTAAGCTTGATAAACTTAATCATTGCTACATTTTTGGAGTAAAAATGTGTCAAAGAACAAACTTGGAAAGCTGTATGAACTAGGCTTGCATGCTGACTTCTTCAGCAAATTCAAGGCTGTGTAATGTATTCAGTTCAACCTTTAGTTTACCTTTAGATGAGAGCAGAATTTCTACTGTGACTATATGTCACAACTAAAATAACACCAAAAGCATAAAGTTTAAAAGTTATTTTATCTTAACATCTGATTATTTAATAATTAATTAGCTTGATTATAAAATGAGCTAATACAGTTGTTATGGTATTGAAAATATCAAACTTTCCACTTTTCAGTTAATTTTCTTATCTACATTTTCATATATTAGTAAGCATTTTCTAAAAATAAGAAAAAAAAAAGATGGTGAAAATGTCATCTCTTAGCCCCTGAACTCTGGAATTTTCTAATGATTATTTTTACCAAGTAAATAAGCCCAAGAATAAATGAAATGTGGTTTACTGCTTATGCTTCCTGGAATTCCTTGCAGCCAACACAGAATTATAGCATCTCAGAGTTGGAAAAATTCTTCATATGACCACACTGACTTTTCTTCCTGTTGGTCTGTATCAAATTTGTGAAGGTTAGTGACTAAAAGGCAAAGACTTTAGATAGTCTTGTGGCAAAGGTAAAAGCCCACTTCAAAGGAAGTTTAGACACCCATTTGGTTCCTTTGAAGAGAATTCATTTCCATGAAAAATGTTCTGAAAACTTTCTGATGGGACCAAAGAGTGGAGAAGGCCATTTCCCCCTTTACTTTATTAGAAGTTGAATTGCCAGTGGTGTGTTGGCATATATTTAATAACAAGCTCTCAAAAAAAAAAAAAAGAAAGAAAGAAAAGAAATCATAGAAGTGGTTGCCAATTTCCATGGTGAAAATACTTCCACCATGGCTGATTTCAATCTACTGATGTGTCATCACTAAACATAGAATTGGGAAGAGATGCCCACATAGGATCTTTGGGTTGATAGGAGTCAGCTTCAACACACTATTGTGATAATACCAAATAATAGACACTTCCCAGACCTCAACTTAATCTCTCAGAAGCATTGGTCATAGTTGCTTGCACCATTATTGAAATCTCTTCCCCTGGCTTTTATGTCAACATGCTGTCTTCTCCTTTCTTCTGTGTTCAGGCTAATCTAAATCTCACTGCCAGTTCCTTCTCCTCTCCTCTGCCTGTATTAGACACACTCAGCACTCCTTCTACAGCCTGCTTCTCTTTTCTCTCTACACTCTCTGAATGAGAGTGATCTCATTCAGTCCCGCAGCTTTAAATATCACCAAAAAATGCTGTTAACTCCCATATTTTTATCTCCAGTCCAACCCTTTTCTCTGAGCTCTAGTCTTGTATAGCCAACTGCCTACTCAGATATCTCAGAGGCAACTCAAATTTAACTCGTCCAGAACTGAACTCTTGATCCTTCAGCCCCCATCTTCCTTATCTAAATAAATGGTACTACCATCTGTTCATTTACCAAAACCACAAGCCTGGGAGTCATCTTTGCAAATTCCCTCTCCTTTGCTCATAATAGCCAACCCATTACCAAATACTACTGATTCCACTTTCAAATTATTTCTCAAATCAGTCTCCATCTCCAAGACCTTATCATCTCGAAGGGACTACTGCAACTGAATTCCTAAGCACCAACCCATCTCTTTTCCTGCTTGTCCCTCTTGTGTTCCCCACAGTGACCAGAGAAATCTTGAAACATGGTTCAAACCTTTATTAGCTTTCCCCTGCATTGAATGGAAAATACAGTGCTCTTATATGGACTGCAAGCACCTGCATGATCAGATTTAAGTTTAATTCACCAACCTCATCTCCGGCCACATGAATTGTTTTAGGTTCTTTACAGGCGAACTCTTTTTTATCTCAGGTCCTTCATGTTTGCAATTCCTTTTGCCTGAAATGCTGTGCCCAACCCACAATCTCCCACCTAAACTTCACCTTTCTTTCTGGACTTACTTGTCAGTCTGATCTCAGCTCATCACTTATTCAGAGAGGCCTTTCTTAGTCTCCCAATCAAAATCCAGTCCCCTCTTGTAGCCTCCCATGGTGTTCCATTCATTTTCCTTGTAGAGCTTAATATGGCATGTAATTCCAAGTATCTCTCTATTTGCTTATTTAATGTTCATCCCCCTCCATGAGGGCAAGGGTCATGGCTGTTATTCTTATTGTGTACCCAAAGCCTATCCCATAGTAAGTACTCAATGTGTATTTGTTGATTTAAGTAACAAATAAATAAACAAGTGAAGGAAACAGATTTTTAGATGAGACTTTTTGCATTATACAATTTGGCATAGAGAAAGGCAAGACTGGAGTGGCTGCTGGCATTGAACTTTTGGAATTCTGTGATGGAAAAGAATATATATAGTTTCATTAATGATAGAACTGTTATAGCAACATGAAGTCAGAAATTTGTCCTGAAAAGGAAGCCTAGAAAACAAACCAAGGAAAAGAATGACCCTTCCCTGAGTAGGACTAAAAATCAAAACAAACTATCAAGTAATACTACCACCAAGATTTATTTTATGAAGACAAATGCTGAAGGAGAAGTCCAGCCTGGAGTTAGAGATGATTCTGCCATTTAACAGGCTGTGAGAACTTGAACACATTTCTTAGCCTCTCATTTTCTTCCTTTTTCAAGCATGGACATTACTATCATCTACTTCTTAGGGTTTTTGTGAGACAATGCATCAAAAACACATTGTACTACCGAATTCACTCGACCCTTAATTTATGTAATTTTTCTGAGCCCCAGTATTTTCATTTGTTTATGCTTGACTTCTATTAAAATCCTCTGGCGTGAAGATTCTGTTTTATTCTGTATAGCTTTAATGCTCTCAGAGCCATCCTTATTCACATTTGATGTGTGGATAAAGAGGATGGCACTCTGAGGGCCCTCTGTGGCACACCTGCTCAGAACAGGCTGTATTGGGGCACTGTTTTGTTTTTTTGTTTTGTTTTGTTTTGTTTTGAGTTGGAGTCTCACTCTGTCACCCAGTCTGGAGTGCAGTAGCCGCTTCCAGCTGCAGCAGCCTTGACCTACTGGGCTCCGGCGATCCTTCCACCTCAGCCTTCCAAGTAGCTGGAACTACAGGTGCACGCTACCACGCCCGGCTCATTTTTGATTTATTGTAGAGATGAGGTCTCGCCAAGTTGCCCGGGCGGGTCTCGAACCCGCAGGCTCAGGCAATCCACTCACCTCACTGATTTGTAAGAAGACTGCTTGTCTGGTTTGCCTTCGCTCAGTACAATGAGTTTGAGTCACATTGTTAAAGTGTTTTAAACATATTTGTGGACTTTTTTTCTTTCCAAGAGTTATACATACTAATAAGTATGTGAGAGGGGGACCAAAAGAACCCAAAATTTATTTATAAATATTGTGTACTTTTACATGTTTAAACTTGAGTCACCTTCAAAGTACTCTCCGCCTGATGCAACACATCTATCAAAATGTTTTTTCCACTGCTCAGAACAGTTTTTGATATCATTTTGATCCTTTTAGTGCTTCTGTGGAACTTTATTCATCCAGGGAAACAAAAAAAAAGTTGCTCTGGGCGAGATCAGGTGAATAGGGTGGGTGGGGCACAGGGGTCATGCCGTTTTTTGGGGGTCAAAAACTGCTGAATATTCAGCGCTGTGTGGGCAGATGTGTTGTCATTGTGGAAGAACCAATCACCTGTTTGTGACGACTCAGGGCGTTTCTTCCACTAATCATGATACAATCTTCTCAAAACTTCCAGATAAAAACTTTGGTTGACTGTTTGAACCAAAGGAACAAATTCCAAATGTACTACAAAGGCCCACCCTCCAAAAGATAGCTCTGTGGGTTGTTTTTTTGTTTTTTTGGTTCCCCTTTTGTACTGTATTCGGCAGGGGTTATATCCATCTCTCCCTTTTTGCTTTCATTTATTTATTGATTTTCTTAAGTAGTCTTTACTTTTTAGAACAGTTTTAGGTTCATAGAAAAAGTGAGTAGAAAGTATAGAGAATTCTCATATACTTATCCCCACACATACATGGCCTCCCCAGCTACAAACATCTTCCACCAGAGTGGTACATTTGTTACAACTGAGGAACCTACATTGAAATACCATTATCACCCAAGGTCTAGAGTTTACATTAGGGCTCATTCTTGGTGGTGTACATTCTATACGTTTGAACAAATGTATGATGATATGTATCTGCCTTTATAGTATCATACTGAGTAGTTTCACTGTCCTCAAAATCCTCTGTGAGCTGATTATTCATCCCTCTCCCCTCACTAATCCCTGGCCACCAATAATCTTTTTACTGTCACCATAGTTTTGCCTTTTTCAAAATGTAATATAGTTGGAATCATGTTGTATGTAGCCTTTTCACATTGGCTTCTTTCACTTAGTAGTATGCATTTAGGTTTCCTCCATGTCTTTTCACGGTTTTTTAGCTCATCTTTTTAGTACTGAATAATATTCCGTTGTCTAGATGTAACAGTTTTGTTTTGTTTTTTTTTTAGTTGGAGTCTCACTCTGTTGCCCAGACCAGAGTGCAGTGGCCGCTCCC
>NW_007257457.1:168309-173032 GCF_000164805.1 Carlito syrichta
TCACCTCAGCCTCCCAAAGGCGCGGGATTACAGGCTGAGCCACCGAGCCCGGCTAGATGTAAGAGTTTATATATCCATTTACCTACTGAAGGACATCTTGATTGCCTCCAAATATGGGCAATTGTGAATAAAGCTGCTATCAACATTCATATGCAGGTTTTTATGTGAACGTAAGTTTCCAGTTGGAAACTCATTCCCATTAGCAGAAACTCTAATCTCTTATTCTCCCAAGTCCTGGGCAACCAATAATCTACAGTTGACCCTTGAACAATGTGCTGATACCCTGCGAATTTAAAAATCCATGCATAACTTTTGATTCTCCAAAAACTTTATTAATAGCCAGTGCTTTTCAGCATCCAAAATTTTGTTCTTGTGTTCTACTCCTCTATTCTCTGTCACTGTAGTTTATGCCTCCCCCTCCCAAGTCCTCTTAATTACACCTTAATTGATCTTTTTCTGTCTCCCACACTGTCTCATATCTCACACCCTCCTTTATCAATAAGTCCTCTTACTGGTATCAAGAATTTTATACAGACAGAAAGACAGAATCAATAGGATATAGAGAGAGATATATAAGAGGAGATTTATTAGGGAGATTGACTCACATGATTATGGAGGCTGAGAAGTCCCTCAATGGACTGACTAAAAGCTAGAGAGCCTGAAATGCTGGTAGTGTGGCTCAGGTCAAGTCCAAAGACATCAGAATCAAATAAGTCAATGGTATAACTCTCAGTCTGAAGTCAAGAGCTTGAGAATACAAGGAGCCATTGTTGTAAGCCCTAGAGTCTAAAGGCCAGGGAGCCTGGAGTTGCTGTTCAAAGACAGGAGAAGAGCATATTCTAATTCTAGTAGATAACTCAAAATATTCCCCTTTTCACTGTTTTTGTTCTTTCCAGTCCCCCAGCAGATTTCATGGTGCCAACCACATTAGGGTGAATCTTCCCCACCTAGTCCACTCAGACTTACATGTCAAACTTCGCTGGAAAGACCCTCACAGACACACAGAAAAATAATGCTTTACCAAGTTTCTAGGTATTTCTCTTTTTTTGAGTTGTGTGCAGAGGCATGCTCACAGCCACCCCAGCATCGATCTGCTGGGCTCAGGCAATTCTTCTACCCCAGCCTTCCAAGTAGCCAGAACTATAGGTACACACTAACATGCCCAGTTAATTTTTTTATTTATTGTAGAGATGAGGTCTTGCCAAGTTGCCCAGGATGTTCTGGAACCCATGGGCTCAGGCAATCCCCTCACCTCGGCCTCCCAAAATGCTAGGATTACAGGCTTGAGCCACCACGCCCAACCTAGGTATTTCTTAATCGAGTAAAGTTGATACATAAGATTAACCATCACAGGGTGACTGTGTCAATTTCTTTTTTTTTTTTTTAGTTGAAATCTCACTCTGTCGCCCAGACTGGGGTGCAGTGGCTGCTCCCGGCCACTGTAACCTCGACCTGCTGGGCTCCGGCGATCCTTCCGCCTCAACCTTCCAAGTAGCTGGAACTACAGGCATGCGCTGCCACACCCGGCTAATTATTTATTTATTTATTGTAGAGATGAGGTCTCACCAAGTTGCCCGAGGTGGGTCTCGAACCCGAGGGCTCAGGCAATCTACTCACCTCGGCCTCCTAAGGCGCGGGATTACAGCCTGAGCCACCTAGCCGGGCTTGTGTCAATTTCTTAAAACAAGGGAACATAAAGTTTACTGCATCTATTGACACTTCCTTTCACAAAAGATGTACCTGCAGTATGCAGTGCTACTTTTGGTTTGGTTTTGTTTTGTTTGAGTTGGAGTCTCACTCTGTTGCCCAGGCTGGAGTGCAGTGGCATGCTCACAGCCACTGTACCCTCGAGCTGCTGGGCTCAGGTAATCCTTCCGCCTCAGCCTTCCAAGTAGCCGGAACTACAAGCGGGTGCTACTACACCCGGCTAATTTTTGATTTACTGTTGAGACGAGGTCTCGCCAAGTTTCCTGGGTGGGTCTTGAACCCACCGACTCAAACAATCCACTTGCTTCAGCCTCCCAAAGTGCTGGCATGAAGGCTGAGCCACTGAGCCCAGCCCAAAATGTATTTTTTAAATGATAATATTGAAAGTTGAAATTATGTCTTAAGCTATGGGCTACAGAATGGATGTTGTGTTAGCAGGCATAAAAGCAACATTGATCTCCTTGAATATCTTCATCAGAGCACTTAGGTGACTAGTTGCATTGCTGATGAGCAGGAATATTTTGAAAGAAATCTTTTTTCCTGAGCAAGAGGTTTCAAAAGTGGGCCTAAAATACTCAGTAAACCATGAGGTAAACAGATGTATTGGCATCTAGACTTGGTTGCTCCATTTATAGAGCATAGGCAGGGTAGATTTAGCACAATTCTAAGGACCCTAGGATTTTCAGAATGTTAAAAGAGCATGGGCTTCAACTTAAAGTCACCAGCTGCATTAACCCCTAAACGGGAGAGTTATCTGTCCTTTAAAGTGTTGAAGCTGGTCGGGCTCGGTGGCTCAGTCTGTAATCCCAGCACTTTGGGAGGCTGAGACGAGTGGATTGCCTGAATCCATGGGTTCGAGACCCACCCAGGCAACTTGGCGAGACCTGTCTCTACAATAAATCAAAAACTAGCTGGGTGTGGTAGCGCGTGCCTGAAGTTCCAGCTATTTGGAAGACTAAGGCAAAAAGATCACCAGAGCCCTGCAGGTTGACACTGGGTTGGCCATGAGTGTGCCTCGGCACTGCAGCCTGGGTGACAGAGTGAGACTCCGACTAAAAAATAAATAAATAAATAATAAAGTGCTGTAGCCAGACATTGACTATACCTCCCTAGATATGAAAGTTCTGGGCCAGGTGCTGTGACCCACGCCTGTGACCTACGCCTGTAATCCCAGCACTTTGGGAGGCTGAAGTGAGGGGATTGCCTGAGCCCTTGGGTTCGAGACCAGCATGGGCAACTTGCCAAGATGTCATCTCTGCAATAAACCAAAAAATTAGCCAGGCATGGTAGCATACATATGCAGTTCTGGCTACTTGGAAAGTGGAGGTGGAAGGATCGCCAGAGCCCGGTAGGTCGACGCTGTGGTGGCGGTGAGCATGCCACTGCACTCCAGCCTGAGAGATGGAGTGAGACTCCAACTCAAAAAAAAAAAAAAGTTCTGGATGGCATCTTCTTCCAATGGAAGAATGTTTTATCTACATGGAAAATACGTAATTTAGTGTAGCTACCTTCCACAATGTTCTTAGCTAGATCGTCTGAATCACTTGCTACAGCTTTTCCCTTGGCACTTGCTACTTCACCTCATACTTTTATGTTACTGACATGGTTTCTTTCTTTAAACCCTACGGGCTAACCTCTGCTAGCTTCAAACTTTTCCTCTGCAACTTCCTCACCTCTCTCAGCCTTCAAAGAATTGAAGAGCACTAGGAACTTGCTCTGGATAAGGCTTTGTCTTAAGGGAATGTTGTGACTGGTTTGATCTTCTATCCAGACTACTAAAATTTCTCCATGTCAGCAATAAGGCTGTTCTGCTGTCTTATCATTCATGTGTTCACTGGAGTAGCACTTTTAATTTCCTTCAAGAAATTTTCCCTTGTATTTACAACTTGGCTATTTGGCACAAGAGGCCTAGCTGTTGGCCTATCTCAGCTTTTGATCTGTTTTCCTTACTAAGCTTAATCACTTCTAACTTTTGATTTAAAGTGAGAGACTTGCAACTCTTCCTTTCACTTGAACACTTAGAGGTCATTGCAGGGTTGTTAATTGGCCTAATTTCAATATTGTTGTGTCTCAGGAAATAGGGAGGGCCAGGGAGAGGGAGAAAGGGAAACAGCCAGACTGTAGGAACAGCTGGTTGGTGGAGCAGTTAGAACACACGCAACATTTTTCGATTATGTTTGCCGTCTGGTATGGAGGCAGCTCATGGTGCCCCAAAACAATTACAATAGAAACATAAAAAATCACTGATTACTATCAAACATATAATAATACGAAAAAGTTTTAAATATTGTAAGAATTACTAAAATGTGGCACAGAGACACGAAGTAAGCACATGCTGTTAGAAAATGGCAATGAACACTTCACAAAGGAAGACATCCGAGCAGCCAACAAACACATGAAGAAATGTTCAACCTCACTAATCATCAGGGAGATGCAAATCAAAACCACACTGAGATACCACCTAACTCTAGTCAGAACGGCAATTATCAACAACTCAAAAAATAACAGCTGCTGGAGAGGGTGTGGCGAAAAGGGAACACTTCTACACTGTTGGTGGGAGTGTAAACTAGTGCAACCTCCATGGAAAACAGTGTGGCGATTCCTAAAAGCTCTAAATACCAACCTCCCATATGACCCCGCAATCCCCCTACTGGGAATATATCCTGAAGAACTCAAATCACTCTATAAAAAAGATACCTGCACACGTATGTTTATCGCAGCGTTGTTCACAATAGCAAGAACCTGGAAACAACCATGCTGCCCATCAAAAGGGGACTGGATTAAAAAAATGTGGTACATTACACGATGGAATACTATGCAGCCATAAAAAAGAACAAAATCATGAATTTCGCTGCAATCTGGATGGAACTAGAGTCTATAATACTGAATGACCTCTCACAGAAACAAAGATCCGAGTATCACATGTTCTCACTCATATAATGGACCTTGAACATCCAATGTAATACTATAAGAAAATGACTGACGGTACTGGGAAACTATGGGGGGGAGGGGGATG
>NW_007257457.1:173052-210331 GCF_000164805.1 Carlito syrichta
CTGAATGAAACGTAATTGTATACCTAACCCTTAACTGTACCCCACAACATCATAAGAAAAAAAAAAAGGAAAAAAAAAGAAAAAAAAAAAGAAAATGGCAATGATAAACTAGCTCGGTGCAGAGTTGCCACAAACCTTCAATTTGTAAATAACATAGAATCTGTGAAGTGCAATAAAGCAAAGTGCGATAAAATGAGGTATGCCTGTCCTAACTGCAGAGAATTCTGTCTCTCAGTTCACCAATATTCTCTAAGCAGACTCTTTGATATGTTCTCTGGTTCTAGCTACATTCCCAATTTCCTCCTGAATGGTTCTACATACCACTGAAACTTGGAGAGAGATCTGCTTAACACTAAGATCCCATAAAAATGACTCCAGGCCGGGCTCAGTGGCTCAACCTGTAATCCCAGAGCTTTGGGAGGACGAGGTGAGCAGATTGCCTGAGCCCGCGGGTTCGAGACCCGCCTGGGCAACTTGGCGAGACCTCATCTCTACAATAAATCAAAAAATTAACCGGGCATGGTAACGCGCGCCTGTAGTTCCAGCTACTCGGAAGGCTGAGGCGGAAGGATAGGCGGAGCCCAGCAGGTCGAGGCTGCGGTGGCCGGGAGCAGCCACTGCACTCCAGTCTGAGCGACAGAGTGAGACTCCAACTCAAAAAAAAATGACTCCAACCTGTGCTCTTTCCCTGGAATCAGTATTTTTGTTTGTTTGTTTGTTTTTTTAGTTGGAGTCTCACTCTGTCGCCCAGGTTGGAGTGCAGTGGCACTCTCACGACCACTGCAGCCTCGATCTGCTGGGCTCCAGTGATCCTTCCGCCTCAGCCTTCCAAGTAGCTGAAACTACAGGCACGTGTTACCACACCCGGCTTGTTTATTTGATTTATCATAGAGATAAGGCCTTACCAAGTTGCCCGGGCTGGTCTCAAACCCCTGAACTCAGGCAATCCTCTTGCCTCGGCCTCTCAAAGTGCTGGGATTACAGGCTTGAGCCACCGCGCCTGGCCCGAGATCAGCTTTTTAAGTTGCTGCCGTGTAATGTGGTAGGTTGTACAGATTACCTGACTTGTGTTAAAAAGACTGACTGCTCAGTTCAGTGGGATCTTCTTGTATACATACAATACTGTAGTGATTCCTCCTCTGCAAGTGCACTGGTTTCTTGTTCTTATGTGTGTGACATGTATGACATGAGACAAAGTCCCTATGATGTATTTTATATTTGTTTTTTGTTTAGAAAATATTTTCATAGTTGAAATTAGGCTGAATATTACCCTTGTTTATGTGAATTATATATAATATGCTATAAATTAGAATAATCTATGGTAAAACAATTTTAGTTATAACTCTGCCCAGCAGGTGATAAGTATTTTATTAGAGTATTCCATATTTGGTCATTCTGTATAGTGCTCCCATTTTGAAGTCACACCTTACGCCTGTGGACCAGCATGCATCTTTGAGCCTCTATATCTTAGAAAAACTTAGCTGAGTGGACCAGTTTTACAGACCTAGGTGGACATGGAAATTTCAAGTTTCTAATCCAGAATCTTTTTCCAACTTGCTGTGTGGCCTTCCACGAGTCATTTCATACTCACTCAGTCATTTCTTCATTTCAGCATGGAAAGAGTGCCTATTAGCTTCTCAAGGGCATTGTAAGAAAGGGGAAAGCAGTGGTCAAAGACAAAATGAACGCAAAATATCAAGATTCCCTCAATACTGTATTGAAAAAAGGGACAAAGCAGTACCAGAAAACCCAGCATGCATATAGCCAAAACCAAAGGCTTGTTGTTGTTATAAAGAGGGAACAATGTCTGATTTTAACATTCACACATTCCAAACCACAGTCTTCCAAGTCTTTCTCTCCTGTAGCCAGGCTTGATGGTAGGAGCCAGGTCTAGAAGAAAGTTTCCAAAAAGCAGATTTTGGCAAAGTTTGTCTTTAAACCTGCAGAGAATGCAGTTCAGTTTTTTTTTTTTTTTTTTAAAAGAACATTTTCATTCCTTTTGCCACAGAATTTCATGGACTATGTTTATTTTTCCTTTTCAGGTCATAGTATATGAGTTTTTCACAGTCAGATGTGAGGAACAGACATATTTCTTGAGGCCTTTTTCTTCCTTTCCTTACAAAATTAATTCAACTTGTAGATGGAGCCAAAGTTTAAGATTATATTTTAAGAGAATAATTTTTTGTATGTGATCATTAAATTGTTTCAGAGAAAGAATGAGATACTAAAGTCCACTTTCTGACTGCTTTGAGAAGAGGCTCACACATGTCAAGTGAAAGGAATGATTATTGATTTTAATTACACTCCTTGGACAAATGGCCTCTGTGGCCCAGAGACCTGGCACCCAGAGACGGCAGTGGGCCCTGGGTCTGTTTGGATAGTTTTGTAAACCAAAAACAACCACTGCAAGTGCACTGGTTTTAGAGGAATGTCCAAGAAAATTGCCCTCCTTCTCCTCACAACATGTTATTACAGAAAAGTAGAAGCCCATACATTCCAATCTGATTTTCATTTAACCCTGCAAGCCTGTAAATGTTGCCATGAGGTAAGAGACTGATTCAGAGCTCCAGAATCCTTTTGGTGCCACAGACACTATTTTAATATGTATATTCCTTTGGATTTCTCAGTGGTATGTTGCTAGGGTCATGAAATAAACGGGGCTCTGTCTGATGAGAACTCCCAGTCCTGGTAAACAAGAACCAGGATGCCTGGTGGCCAAAGTATCTGCCTTGTGTTTTAAAGGTTAGGAGTTCAAATCTTGAGGGTTTGTGCTTGGGTTAAAGTATGCACGTATCTCAGTTGAAGAAGCAATAACATTGCGCAATGGAATCTGGCTTACCCACAACTAAGTTCTGGCTACAATTAATTAAACAAATATTTCCTATGGAATTCTTTACCTTGTAGATCCTGGACAAAGGGTCCACATTCCAGAAAGCACAGGGAAACTTCAGCTGCCTGTCCCCTGCAGGGTATAGATATACTTGAATTCTGCCACATAGACACAGAGTTTGTATTTGTCACTTTCTTTAAATGATCATATACCTATAGCCCCAGGCCTCCTTTCCCCTCTTCATTCTCTTTTCTCCCAATTTTCCAGGGAATGATAATTTACACATTTAAAGGCATGTTCCTTGTGCTGATGATCCATTGGAAATAGGCCCCATTGAAAGAAAATAGAATCTGTATCAGGGCCTATAATTGTAGTGGCCCAATCTTCATAACACCTTGTTTTTCTGTAACATTTTACTGTTATAAAGTATATATGATCTCCTTTTATACTTATAGCCATTGGGTAAGGTAAATATTGTGCCCATTCTGCAGACAAGAAAAATGATACCCGGAGAGATATAGAGACTTGCTCAAAATTAATCAGCCAGTTAGTGTCAGAGCCAGTGCTTGAACTCAGGCCTCTACAGCTTTAAATGTTTTCATCAATGATAGTAAAATTGCCTCTATTAGCTAAAAAAAAAATCGCTATAAAATCACATTGATGTGCCATATTTTGTTGCAGGTCTTACTTTATTGAGCTTTGCTTGGTAACACCACTGCCATCTTGGAAAGAAAATAAATGCTGACGTTCCCTGTAGTTGCTGAACATGCAGAAAGTTCCAATAGTAGCATGGATTTAGTTAAATTATCTGTTACCCCGTTTCCTTCCTATACACCCACAAATAAAGGGAAATAACTAGCCCATTGTGCCCCTTGGCTCCAAGAATGCCTGAAATTAGAAATATCCCAGTATTGTGACCCGAAGTTGCCTCAGCAGCAAGTTCTGTTTTTTCAATTAAAATTCTAGCCGTTTTCTTTCCATTTGCTTTTATTGCCAATGGGACTTTGGGCAAATAATTCCCAGGAGAGCTGTCTATGTATGTGTGGGATGAAGACATTAATGATACCAACTACCTATCTACCAAGCAAAAAGTGTTGGGAAAAGCAACAAGATAATGTCTATCATGTGCTTTGAATGCTTAGAAAGAAAGATAGGGTTTACTAGCAAGGGTATAATTATATTGAGTCAGCCATGATATCATCGTCTATATTAGATGTATGTGGTTGTTGCCTAAGACATTGCTGAATATAATTTGGCTCTCATGTTTGATGTTTTAAAGATATGATGATGTTACAATAAGTTAGCAGAAGAGCCTAAGTTGGGAAAGAAAGGTATCCTTTTCTTTTAAAAATTCCTGTATGACTGAAATTTGTTTTAGACTATCTTCTACAGCTGGTCCTGCAATTAGGAACGCCTCCAATGTTCATAAAACACTCCTTCCATTTCTTCATCAAAGTGATTCCTCCTCTAACTAGAACAGGATGCTATGACAGGAAGGTGACCTAGAGAGGAGAGAAAACGTGTTCAACTCTATTGAGGGATCACCAAAATTTGAAAGCCCAAATGGAAGATATCTATGATCATGTTTCTAGAAAACCTATGCCTGCCAGACTGGTTCCCATAATGTCCTGCCCCACACCCAGCAGGACCAGACCAAATGACCTATCCCAAAACACTGTTTAAAATAATAATTCTCAAACTTAAACCCAAGTTCATAACATTATCGATCACCTGTGCCAGGGACTGTGTGGGGGTACTGGGGACATGAAGATTAAAACATTATTCCTCAGGGAAATGGCTGTCCAGTGAAGAGACAGACAAGCACTTGGAAAGGACCAGTACCCAGTACGGTGCCCAACACACAGTAGAATGAGAAGCATGCTTGTTGAGTATCGGTCTACTTTGTTGCCCAGGCTAGATTTGAACTTTTGGGCTCAAGTGACTTTCTCCCTCCTCAGCCTCCTAAGTAGCTGGGACTACAGGCATGACCCATTGTGCCTGGCAAGACACCATCTTTTAATACAATTGACAAAAAAGACGTTCACTCTGTGTCCAAACTCATCTCCTGAGTGCAGGCCTGACATCTGAAGTGCTGTTGTACAGAGCACCAGCCTCCAGCCTCCCTGGGGCCTATAGCAGTTTTGCTGTATCAGGCTTTCTTGAGACCTTATTTCCTTGTTCACTGTCTAGTCACCCAGACACACAGTTAAAGGCAAAATGACATTATGCCTACATTGGATCCTAAGAATTCCAATCTCTTCTGCCCACCACCTATTCCCACCAACAGCCTCTACAGTGAAGAGAAAAGTGGAACTTCCCCTCCAACATCTCACACTGCCTTCATTCTAACCCCTCTGCCTACCTTTTGGTGACCTTTTTCCTTCAAAAATTTTCTTGCAAAAATTCTGGGGTTATAGGAGAGGCACCAAGTGGCTTATCTCAGTCTTCTTAGAAATGAATAGGCCTCCAATCCCAAGAGATCCCTTGAATCAATCATTCTTTCAGTTTTCATGACTCGGACATTCTCATGCCTACAATCCCAGTACTTTGGGCGGCCAAGGCCAGGGATTGCTCAAGACCAGGAGTTCGAGACTAGGAACATAGTGAGACTTCCCCATCTCTACAAAGATAAAAATAAAAAGTTAGCCAGGTATGGTGGTGTGTGCCTGTAAACCCCAATGACTTGGGAGGTTGAAGCAGGAGGATTGCTTGAGCCCAGGAAGTCGAGGCTGCAGTGAGCCGTGATTGCGCCACTGCACTCTAGCCTGGGTGACAGAGTGAGATCCTGTCTCAAAACAAAACAAAACCCTGCTTATGTCAGTGAAATTCAGTTCTAGGTGGGATTCAGTTTAGGTAATTGACTACCTGCACATAGCTACCCTAAGGCATGGTACCTTCTCAGTTTCCTAGAGATTTGATCTCTTTTCAGCGTGTGTTCCTAGGAAGAATAAGATCGCAGTGTTAAATGTGCAAGAAAGTATTCTACCCAAAGAAATGAACATGGTTTGTTTTTGTTTTGTTCCCGGGAGGCATATTCTTGGACCTCATTCAACTGAAGAATCTAATTCCCTATGCCTGGAAACCTCTTATTTATGAATATACAGTTGGCCCCCCTTATCTGAAAAGAATATGTTCCAAGACCTCCAGTGGACACCTGAAGCCACGATGGAGCCAAATCCAATATATACTATTTTTAAAAATCTGATACCTGAAATGACTTTGCATGGATACAAAGGGAAGATTCACATCCTGGGTTGGACAGTGTGTGATTTCATCATGCTACTCAGAATGGTGCCCAAATTAAAACTTAAGAGATGTTCATTTCTGGAGTCTTCCATGTAATATTTTTGGACTGCAGTTGACCGCTGCTAACTATAACTGTGGAAAGTGAAACCGTGGATAAGGGACTAACTACTGACAATCTTCAGACGGCCCCAATCAACGATGAAAGCTGAGCACATATTCTGACAATAAAGAAGCAATTCACTGTAGAAAATTAAAATGATGTGGAAATGACATAAGGTCAACATCCTGAGGTTCTCAGTTTATACCTCACTTATTTACTCTAAGGTGAACATACCCATATTAGCTCCAAAATAAAGAGATTTTCCTCATTTCATTTTTTGTTTGTTTGAGTTAGAGTCTCACGCTGTTGCCCAGGTTGGAGTGCAATGGCATGCTCATGTAGCTTCAGCCTACTGGACTCAGGTGATCCTTCTGCCTCAGTCTTCCAAGTAACCAGAACCACAGGCGTGTGCCACCATGCTCAGCGAATTTTTTTTTTTTAATTTATTGTAGAGATGTGGTCTCACCAAGTTGCCTAGGCTGGTCTCAAACCCTTGGGCTCAGACAAAACCCTTGGGCTCTTGTCTCAGCCTCCCAAAGTGCTGGGATTATAGGCTTGAACCCCCCGGCCTGGCCTGTTTTTCTCATTTCTTAATCATTGATTTCCAGTTCTACTTCTAAGACTCCAAACTCCTAAGTGGTCAGCCCCACCTGTTTTCTTGTACACAGTACAGTTTTGGGTCTGTGTCCAACATCTAAAGATACAACAGCAGCCACAGCAACCCTGACTCTCTCCTTGGGCCTTGTCTTTTAGTCTCTGGACTCCACCCCAACATTTGGACGTTTGCAAGCAGAAAGATATGTTCCCAAATAAGGAAGTCAATAAAAGATCCATGTTTACATTTTCCACTCCTTTCTCATTCCCTGCACTTATAGGGCCCTTCTCTGAGGTAATAGCAATCTATTTAATCAGCTTCACTAAACTCTAAGTTCTTCAGAGAAAAAAAAAACCCCAAAAACCAACAATCCTTCAAGTGCTTTGTTACTCCTTCACTTCCCTTAGTGCCCAATAGACAAGCCATGTGGCTGACAGAGTGAATAACAGACCCCAGCCCTCGCTGCCTGATGGGCAAGCTTCATCTAGCCCCCTGGTTCCTCTGACAAATAGTTATTCTTACTTTATTATTTAATGTGGGTTTTATTAAGAGAGGTCAGTTTTTCTGAGGGGCAGATTTTCAACCGACTGATCAAGAAATCTGGAGGGATCTTTCCTATGTGAGGAATCCAGGTTGAAAAGAAACCATACTGTATGTGGCTCTGGGTGGGGAGGGAGTTCACTTCTGAGCACGTAAGCTGCTTTTGCCCCTGCATCTCCAAGATCCTGGCAGCCCCTTTACAGAATCCCTAAGTGTTATGCATACTGGTCGTCCTGGCAACCCAGCCTTCAAACGTCCTTTCCCTTTGAGAGGAATCCCAAAGAAGAAGAGAGGAAGGACTCCATTTCCTACTTTAGAAGCCAAAGAGGGCAAAATGATTTCTCTCTTTACCCCAATGGCTAGGGAACCAGCACATCACCTGAACTCAGCCTAACAGAGGCCCCATGGAACAGTCATTTGCAGAGGCTGTGCTGGAGTTGAGTGTCAAGCAGCATGGCAATGTGTGTTCAGGGGTGCCAGAGCCTGGCAGCATGATGACAAGTGTTCAGCAGTGATAGCACCCTAAGTAGATTATCCTATGGCTAGATTTTCCTCATTTCGTTTTTTGTTTGTTTGAGTTGGAGTCTCACTTTGATGCCCAGGTTGGAGTGCAATGGCATGCTCATGGCCACTGCAGCTTTCCTCCCTTGATTTTTATTCATTTCCATCACCTGGTTCTCCAGCCTTCCCACTGATGCTGTGATCTACATGATATTTTTCCAATAAATCCATTTCTGTTGGTTGCAGCCAAGAATTCTGCCTGATTTCTCCATCTTTTCTTTGAGAATACATGATACAGGAACAACTTAGTATGGTGAACCTGACCAGGGCATTTCCTGTCCTCAAACTGGCCCTCTCACTACATGGTAATTACTTTACTTTCTCTAAAACCTGAAGAAGCTGTGCGTGCTCCAGGAACAGCCATGGAAGACCTTAGTAGACAAGCGCCATAGAACCCCAAGCAAGCTAGGATGATGAGAGGATACAGCTGATGACTTCTCTGCATGGAGGTGCATCTGTTCACATAAGACTAAATGAAAAGGATCATGCATATAAATTATTATTATTATTATTTTTGAGTGGGCGTCTCACTCTGTCACCCAGACTGGAGTGCAGTGGCCGCTCCCGGCCACCGCAGCCTCGACCTGCTGGGCTCTGGGAAGCCTTCCGCCACAGCCTTCCGAGTAGCTGGAATTCCAGGCGTGCGCTACCACGCCCAGCTAATTTTTTGATTTATTGTAAAGATGAGGTCTCGCCTGCCCAGGCGGGTCTCGAACCCGCGGGCTCAGGCAATCCGCTCACCTCAGCCTCCCAAAGGCGCGGGATTACAGGCTGAGCCACCGAGCCCGGCTTTATAAATTATTTTATTTTATTTTATTTTTTGAGTTGGAGTCTCACTCTGTCACTCAGACCAGAGTGCAGTGGCCGCTCCCGGCCACCGCAGCCTCAACCTGCTGGGCTCCGGCGATCCTTCCGCCTCAGCCTTCCAAGTAGCTGGAACTACAGGCACGCGCTACCACGCCCGGCTATATAAATTATTTTTTAAAAACAAAGTTTATTCTGCTTTCTCCTCCAAATATAGAAATAATTCACATTTATTGTGGAAGATTAGGGGTAGAAAAGAATATCACCGGTTATCCTATCAAACACCAACACCCACAATTGAAGTTTTGGTGTGTTGCTAATACTTTTTTGTCTGCAAATTTTTTCATAGCTATGTTCATCCTAGTCTATGTATCACCAATTAAAATTAAACAAGCCTTACATACATATATACAAATATGAGGGGATCCCCCAAAAAACTGGGATTATAGTTTTGTTGTGTTGTGTTTTTTTTTTTTTTTTTTGAGGGCAGACCTCTCACAATACACTTGGAATTTGTTCCTCCGGATCAACCTAAGTTTTTATCTGGAAGTCTTGAGAAGGTTGCACAATTTTTAGAAGAAATGTCCCAAGTTCTGGCAAACAGGTCACTGGCTATTCCACCATGACAATGCACTTGCCCACACCACACTGAATATTCAGCAGTTTTTGGCCAAAACCGGCATGGCCCCTATGCTCCACCCTCCCTTTTACCTGATCTGCCCGGAGCTACTTTTTCCTTTTGTTTCCCTAGATGAAGAAAGTCCCCAAAGGGAAACATTTTGGCAAAGTGCAAGAGGTGAAACAAAACTCATCAAAATTGACGAGTTCAAAAATTGTTTTTGAGCCGTGGAAAAAGAGTCTCGATAGGTGTATTGCATCAAATGGTTAGTACTTTGAAGGTGACTGAAGTTTAAACATGTGAGAATAAATATACAATTTTGTGTAAATAAATTCCAGGGATTTTTTGGGGATCCCTCTTCATACACACTTACATTCATATATATGGAATGCAATGGAAATGTGTATTATATATTGTGTATGTTCCCCCATGTGTATAATATACAGAGGGTGCCAAAAAAGTGTACGTATTTTAAGAAAGGAAAAAACTGTATTAAAATTGTAATACTCAATATATACTAATAATAAAAGATTGATACAAGTCACATGTGACTTCTGCAATTACAAGAGGTGCTCAAAGCAGTCACCATCAGCATTCAGACACTTCTGATTATGGCGAGCTACTGAAGGACTTGTTGCTGTGCGAGGCTTCCCAGATCTTCCCTTGTACACATCACACACAGTACCATGCATCTCAAACTTATCACGAACACGTGCAATTGTTAGGCATGTTGGAGGTTCTGTTGCTTACTCATCCTTCCATTGCCGTTGTATTTCCACGATGTTCTCGAATTTCAAATACCACTTCAAAATGGTCTTGCACTCCTCGACAACTGTGCTTCCACCATTTTCTTTGACTGTGCTGCCTGATGCATGGTGATACTAGCATTCATTTGATTAATGCCATTTTTGAGTGAACATCATACTACACACTGGTACCGTAATTCAATTCAGCTTTGGAAAGTCATACATAGCTAACGTCTCTTAAAATGTGTATACTTTTTTTTGCGCCCTCCCCTCGTGCGTGTACCTGTGCGTTTCACAAAGCACCCTATAGAAGTTATTCCTCCATTTGTTAACGGCTGCTATAGACATGGTATTAAAAGACATTTTCTTGATCAGATACATTTGGGAAATACTAAGTTAAAGTTGAGCGTGTTTCTTTATTGCATGAATTTTCAGAGCTTTTAGCACATTAGAGTGCAATGTAAGGCTCAAAGATGGCATTTACCAAATATATCTGACCATAGAACCCCATTTGAAAGCACATTTCTCAGGATTTGTGTCCTAAGGAGACCTGACCCAGAAAGCTTAGAACTTCCTAGCTTGTTCCTTCCTCTTCCATTCACTTCGTTATTGAAGAACCAGTTCAGAATTGGTGGGAGGAGAAAGAGAATTTATTTTAGGTATACAAAAGCAAAATTTGGAAAAGAAATAACAGAGAGAACCTGGAGGTGATTCTCCTTTGCTGATATGTTTACCTGTAAGAACATGTTTGAGGGCATGAGGATAATAGACAAACATCATAATTCACACCCAAGACAAATGAGAAGAAAGCAATGCTGAATTCTAACGAGGACAATCTCGTCTTGAGAAATATTGCTGCATAAGTGGATTTACCCCTACTTAAGTAGAAAATACAATTAATTTACTAGAACCTGCATCATCAGATTGAAGGCAACTAACTTAATGTTTCTCAAAATCATTTCAGTACTCCTCCCCAAGATACACAGTTTCATATGACAATTTTTTTTAGTCAGGGTCTCATTCTGTCACCCCAAGATGGAGTGCAGTGGCATAATCATAACAATCATGACTCATAGCAACCTCAACCTCCTGGGCTCAAGCAATCTTTCCACCTGAGCATCCTGAGTAGCTGGGACTTGGGTGCATGCCACCACACCTGGCTAATTTTTTGATTTTTTGTAGAGATGAGGTTTCAATATATTGCCTAGGCTGGCTGGTTTCAAACTCCTGGGCTCAAACAATTCTCCCACTGTGGCCTCCCAAAGTACTGGGATCACAGGTATGAGTCACCACTCCTGGTTTTTTGTTTTTTAAATTATAGACAGGGTTTTGTTCTGTTGCCTAGGCTGGCAGGCTGAATCATAGTTCACCACAGCCTTGAATTCCTGGGCTCAGGTAATCCTCCCACTTCAGCCTCCCGAGTTCCTGGCATTACAGATGCATGCTACCATGCCCATGTTTTTGTATTTTTTGTAGAGACAAGGTCTCACTATGTTGCCTAGGCTAGTCTTGAATTCCTGGCCTCAAGCAATCCTCCTTCCTCAGCCTCCCAAAATGC
This sequence comes from Carlito syrichta, assembly GCF_000164805.1. Classification (NCBI taxonomy): domain Eukaryota; kingdom Metazoa; phylum Chordata; class Mammalia; order Primates; family Tarsiidae; genus Carlito; species Carlito syrichta. Next base: position 184,652 of record NW_007257457.1, read on the forward strand.
TGGGATTACAGGTGTGAGACATCATGCCAAGTCCCATATGACAAAAATTTTTAAATGATACAAACAAATAAGACAAATAAGAAAATAAAAGATCACAGGAGGTATTGTTGAAGACAATAAGAACTTCCTTACTGCAACAAAGCTCAGGTTGACACTGGAAACTTCTGAAAGGATTTCCATAAGAAATCCTATTCTTGTCCCCATTACTTTCCCAAATGACCTGGTCAGTCTCCAAGTGGAGTCTGCTGCAGAATCTGTGAATTCAGCCACAGAATAAAGATGAAAACATGACTTCTTGAGCTGCTCCAAGTCTGAATGCCAAACTGCTATTTGACATGTGCAGAAATTGAGGGAAACAGGGTATAAAAAAAGAAACCTGCAATGAATGATGTCTCCTAACACACCTCCCTCATCGCCAGCTCTGCAAACTTATTTTATCCCAAAACCCATCCACAAGACTCCAAAATACTCCTGAGCCTAGTGGCTGCCATTTTGGGAATATGCTAAGTGTTTAGGAAAGTCTGGGAAATACCAGAGTTCAAAAGTATCTTCTTTCTATGAAGGACCCTAAAAAATATTCTAGGGCAACTTCCTGGTTTTTCAGTTGAAACTTTCTTCCTCCTTCTGTGTGGTGAGCTGCTCATCAGACTCCCATTACTGAGTTGTGCAGTGCAAGCTCCCATTGACTCCTGGGAGGGATATGGAAGCTGAGACTCAAAGCTGCGGGGACCTGAATGATCATCTCCTCTAGCCCAGCACCCTCTGTTTACAGGTCTGGAAGCAGGGCGCCTGAAACCCACCCAGAATACTGAGAATGAATGTGCTTTCCTCCCTTCTTCTATTTTTGTGCAATTTTCCCATGGCATGCAGCCAGAGCATCTACACCAGTAATGTCTAGAGGATTTATGAGGCCAAGTGATCCTTTGGGTTTCTTTGCAGACCTAAACAGGAAACCCACACAAGGAAATGCCCTTTCTGTTTGCAGGCTGAATTCCCAGAATGCCTTCACCAAGAGTGCCCGGGCTGGAACAAAACAAAGGCCTGGCACAACAAATGCCCTTAGATCCAAAGGTAGAGGTGCCCTCCCCACCCCTCTCTGCCCCTCCTCAACTATCCTCAGTCTAGGAGGCTCTCTGTTAGTTTAATGAGAACAAGACTTCCTTCTCTCAGACCTCTACTTAACTTTGCTCTGTTGGTCTAGATGCTGATTGAGGGTCAGTCCAGGGACATCCACCCCCGGATCTCCAGGTGGGTTTCAAGGGTTACTTCTCCTCACCTGTGCAACGTCAGTTTACCTGGATAAGCCCTCCAGGCTAATTAATCGGGCACCCTACCCCCGCCTCTCCTATTCTTTCTTCACCTTTAGCCCCTAGAGAATGCCTTAGGGTTGGGAAAAAAATGTGTGCATTTCCCAGCCAAGGGGCAGCTAGATGCTACTGAGTCTTTCTGAGCCGCCCTAGCACAGCATGATAACCACTCAACCTGACACAATTCACTAGGCTTTGCGGCACCTCAAATCCCTGTGTACTGCCAAATCTCCTCTCCCCATTTAATCAGTCCATCTACTCTGGTGTCCAGCCACTCCAGCCCACCATGACATTTTTAAATCTTCCCAGCTCTTCATGGAAGATTTGAGACTGAAGAAAGAGACCGTTGCTCAGGGTTGGACAGGAAGTGTGCATTCCTGGCTCACAGAGTAGAACAGCAATGTGGGTGACCCTTTGCCCCTCCTCAAGGCGTCTCCTTGGGTTGACACCAAAAATAGATTTTTGTCCTCCTTGGTTCACCCCCACCTCCCTCGGGAAAGAAGACACAGGCTTCTAGTGAGTCAACAGTATTATCAGGGCTTGACTGTCTTTCAGGAATTACCAGATGTTGGGAAGAGGATAATGTGTCATTTCCTTTAACAAATAGTCTGGGCATCTGTGCATTCCCTTTTGAGCCAGCTCTTGAGGAGACTGTGATGCAGTGATAGCGAAAGACAAATCACCCTAGCTTCTACTCTCATGGGTACTGGGGGCTTCCTCAAATCCTTTGAATTCCAACCCTCTATTACAAAAATATTTCTGTCCTCTGTATGCATGGGTGACATCACAAAAAGACAGCATAGGTAGTGTTAAAAGCAAGGAATTTGGAGACAAAATACATGCTCTAAGAGAAAAAGACAAATAGCCAAGGAATGCTGGGAGAGGATTTGGAACAACCAAATTGTACATCCATTTCCCCATATCGGTGATTCTCAGAAGTGAACCAGCATGGGCAGCATTCACCTGGGAACTTGTTCTGCCACCCCAGCCCTCTGCTTGACACTCTGGGGATGAGACCCAGACATCTCCTTTGACAAGCCTTATAGGAGATTTCGGTGTCTGCTCAAGATTGAGAACCACTGGTCCAGATATATCTTACCTGTTCCTTAGGGCTTCCCAGAAGACAGAAAATGCGGAGGTGGTGTGAAGTGATGACCTGAGAAAATGTTTTAGTTACCCTGCAGAGGTGAGAGGAAGGGATGGGACCTGTGGATGAGGCTATTCTGGCAAGAGAAATATTCTAGAAATGTAAATGAAGTAAAAGCAGATCAAAGAACCCAAGAGATAGTCATATCTCTTTGCTTATACTACACTAACTTGTAGCACTTCTGGAATATGACTTAATGACAAAAAAGTATAGTTACAACATATTTTTCAGTTTAAATAAAATGTACTATGTGAGTCTAATGATGTAAATAAAATGTATGTGCATGTCAATCAAAATATAGAAAAAATATTGGAAGACTATACATCAAAATGCTACAGTAATCCTCTCTGGGTGATGGTTTATGAATAACTTTTACTTTATTCTTCATGTCTTTCTGGTTGTACCCCCTATTTTTCCACAATACATGGGTATTTTTCATAAGAAAAAGATTATTTTAACAAAGCAACAAGCTTGTTGGGTCAAAATAGTCATTTGAACAAATTTGTATTACCCTCTCCAGAGGCTATCTCTCCAAGAATTTATGTCACACCGATAATTAGTACCACCTGTTACCCTTGTGCTAAAATGGGCATGAAGAATGTTGGATTCAGAATGTATAAAGAGATTGTTAAACTCATCAGCTCCAGTTGAAATCGGCACAGCAGGGAGAACTGCAGAAAAATGTGAGTCAGAGCCTACCCTGGGACCCCACAGCCCCACTGAGGATGGCCCAGTGCATGAATCTGGGTTGCTGGGTGCTCTCGGCAACACGCAAGGACCCACCGTCTCTCTGGACAGCTTTGTTCAGGAGCCCCAGCAGCCTCTTGGTTTTTACACCCTGATTTCCTAACAGGGATAGGCCCCAGGCAAAAACAAAACAAAACAAAAACACTGCAAGGGCCCTCGCCTAGAAAGGAAGAAAGGACAATGGAACGTGATGTAAGGGTCACTGAACAGCCAGTGACTCAGCGCTTCTGCGCCATCAACACCAGCTGCAGCCGGCAGTGGCGGTGACTGTGGCAGCTCACAGAACAGCCACACACACACACACACACACACACACACAGTATAAACATAGCACTGTCTGGAGAGTGGCAAAAATTCTGACTCTGTGCTGTTGCCAAGAAGACACAGATTCATAGATTTCTGGACCTGCAAGGAATCTGGCAGAATGTCTAAGCATGTTGGACCTTAATTCAATTCTCCATTAACATCTTTTATCAAGATCCCTAAAGAGCTGTATGCTTGTCACTGGGGTCAGAGTCTCCAAACTGGAACCACTATTTGCCTGCAAGCATGACTATATCTCATTCTAATTCCTTCTGAAACATCACAGGATGAAATTTGGTTAGTATGGTAGATTTTTGTGCGGGCTTCTCAAGGAGACTTGGGGTGTGGGGGAAGGGATTCCCACCCTTTGTGAGTCATGGGAGGGACTTGAAGACGATTTTGCAAAGACCACGAAAGGGCCTGAGAATCTTGTCCCATGGAATTTTGACACAGGCAGTAAATGTCTGCAAATGGATCATCTTATTAAAAGGTGCATTTTTAAATGTGGACTTTACCTCAGTCCAGGAGTCTGTTGAAACAACCCCTTCCATGGATCAGTTGGGCTGGCCTCACTCCTTCCAGATGGTTCTGCTTCCACTGGGCCCAAGGTAAGGAACCCTGCAGATTAGGCTGGTCCTGGGAGGCCTTCTGCTCACCATTAACTACCAAATTCACTGTTGAACCAGCACTGCTCATGGGATGTGATCAAAAAGCAACTTTATTTTTGTCACCCACTGCTGCTTCTGCCAAGGCTTTCTCAGGAGTTCCCCAAACACAAGTCTCAGAATATTCACACCATGGAAACAAGCAAATGCTCTAAGCTTTCTGTCTTCCCTACCCAATGCCAGTTACTAACATTGACCAGCATAACACTGCATGCAATTACTGCTATGTATTTTTTTTTTTTTTAGTTGGAGTCTCACTCTGTCTCCCAGGCTGGAGTGCAGTGGGATACTCACGGCCACCCCAGTGTAGACATGTTGGGCTCCAGTGATCCTTCTGCCTCAGCCTTCCTTCCAAGTAGCTGGAACTACAGGTGCATGCTACCACACCCGGCTACTTTATTTATTTATTTATCTATCTATTTATTTATTGTAGAGACAAGGTCTCACCAAGTTGCCTGGGTTGGTCTCGAACCCTCGGGCTCAGGCAATCCACTCACCTCAGCCTCCCAAAGTGCTGGGATTACAGGCTAAGCCACCGAGCCTGGCCGCTATGTATTTCTGTATCTGGAGCCTTCACGTGACATGGCGGGAAGATAAGGTACCCAGTTACAGCCATGATAAAGAAGAGGATAGAAGAGTGAGGCTGTCACTTCACTAAGGAATATCCCCAGGGGGTGGCCAGCAAGGGTGTGCTGAAGGGATCGATTTCCCACGGCCTGAGGAAGCACCTGTTTTCTAGGAAAAGTAATTTCCTAACAGATGTGAGAAAGTGGGTCTGAGGAACACAGACCCACAGGCGAGGTGGCGAGAGAGTGGCCCACTGAGGAAGGCAGGGCTGACCCATTTTCAGGTCTAGAGAAGTCTCAGCGCCCACGGGTCATTTCCAGCATCCAGAAGCAGGGAAGGTACCTTTCGACTCAGCAGTAAGGCACTCCAGCCCCATGAGCACTATGGCCTCTGTGGCCCCATGGCTTTACTCAGTCCTCTTGTCATTGAAGGTAGCAGAATCTATGATGATGGAAGCCACTACATGAGGAGGAAAGAGAAGGGAGCTTCAGTAGCCACCTGGGATGGTAGAGGCCTTTGCTGGCTGCCCCCATCAGGCATGCAGGATGAAGCCAGGATTGGTGAGAGCCCAGGCTCAGGGTGTGGAGAGCCCGTTCCTGACTGTGACAATTATGACAGTTCCTGAGAGGGTAAGGGAACAGAGGGAAGCCTGTAAGTAAACAGCGAAACACCCTGTGGCAATGGCCCAATGAATGAGGGATTGGCAGTGCCAAGCTCTTAAAGGAGCATTAACTGTGCTGGGGAATGGTGGAATGAATTGCCCCAGCAGGTTCAGGACCCAGGAATCCTAGTCGAGAATCTATCACCTTGATACCTAGGACTGGACAACGTTAATAAATTAAATCCACTCTGTTTTCCCTATTTCTCCAGGCTTGTTTTCTTCTTGGACTCATTAGCTTTACTGAAACTAGGTCTAATTGGATTCTTTTCTATTCCTAACAGCTATGTATAGCCCCATTAGCTTTCTAATACTGCTAGAGTCTTTCAATTATGTTCGAAATTAAGCCAAATTTGCCATTCTTAAACACATTTAAATTTCCATGCAGGTTCCCTTGACCTGGTTTTCTTTAATCCTCTTGGAGCACAGAATCCCTGATAATGACACCTTATAACTCACTGCAGAAGACAGGAAGACACTGCTGTCAAAGGGCAGTGGACTCTTCAGACTGAGGAACAGACCTGAGAAGAGCCATTTGCTCCTTTCCCAGGTCACCAAGTCACAAATCATGTGGGAGAGAAGTTGCCAAAAACTAGCCTTGCTTGTTTTTAAAACATCCAGTTAGGAAAGTATAAACATGAGGAGAGAACATTAAATACTAATTTAAAGAAATGCACTTGATTTAAATGTTGGATAAACGGCAGTTCCGTTACGAGGTACTAATAAATTATATATCTTGACATCCAAACTTAGAAAAGCAGTGAAGCCAAAAGCTGTGCTAAGGAGTCTCAAAACAACACTCCCAGCCCCAACCAAGCATTCTTAGGCTTAAGTGATAATTATCCCAGATCTGGAGATAACAGGACATCCGGAAAGCAAAAGTTCTTTTTGCAGCATTCATTCCCAGTCTGACTTACCATGGAGTCCTAGAACTGAGACCCCAGGCCCAAATCTCCCCTGTTTGGGCTGACAAAGACCTAATGGCTATATTAGACCAAATGATTTTGTTTAAAATAGGTGGAGAGACTGTGCCTCTGCCCCCAAATTGTTATGTCTATTACTATACTACCATCTAATGGTGAGGCGCATTAAAACACAAATGCAACCTAGTCCAGGGACCACTGACTACTCTTTTTTTTTTTTTCAAGGCCGATAGTTATAATGCATCTCTCTATCTCTTCAGATAAGTCACCACGTTTTCTCCATGGTTCATAAAAACTGGCCCCAGATCTAAGGAGAGAGTAACGAAGTCCCTGATTTGACGCCCTGAAAGAAAAGTATGTAACACTAGGAAGAACAGAAAGATTTCTAAAACACTCCCAAAACGTGAGAGAAAACAACTATTTCAAGATAGATATTGCTTAAACTTTCCCATATATGAGAAGTTCATAACAACAGAAAAATTAATACAGTAGAGTGTGCGCATAATGCATTATTATCTTACAACGAGAATAAAAAATTAAACTATAACCTTATGCAGAGACTATCCATGATTTTTAAAAATAAAATCCCACAGCAAAAATCAAGTTACATTTTTATGCAACAAAGAAGATGACAGATTACCAACCCTTTGCCCTCTGTTTCTGCTGGTTAAGATTTCAGATTATTATAATCTATTTGGGGATTTTCCTCCCAGTGCTAAATGTTGGGAGCAGGGATCATATTGGGAAGTTAACAAAGCCATGAAAACAAAGAATGCTCCTTTCCCCACCCCCAAGCTCTTCCTTCTCTCCAAACACACAGGACACTATGTCAGTGATTTTTCCACTTCCTGAGCAGTTCCGTTTGTGTCACCAATAACTCAAACTCTAGATTCCATCAGAGGACAGCCAAGACACCAAGACCTCCTGGAACACAGCTAGTTGATGCAAAGTACAGATACTTAATGCAGAGCCCCCAGAGAGTGGTCCTCTGTGGGCAAGGAGGATGGCATGGACGGATGACACCAGACACTCAACCAGCTGTGGGGAATGAACTGTCATCAGAACAGCAAGCAAGATGGGCAGGTGGAATTAGGAGACCCTGAAACATGACTTTGGGTGCCAGTTATACTGTCAATTTTTTTTAACCATTAAATTAATTAATTGATTAATTTATATTTTAATTTTAATTTTAAAAATGTGGGGTACAATTCAGGATTTGGGATCAAATTTTAAGACACATACTAGTAAAGTTACAAAACAATCTAGAGCCGGGCTCGGTGGCTCAGCCTGTAATCCCGTGCTTTGGGAGGCCGAGGTTAGTGAATTGCCTGAGCCTGCGGGTTGGCGAGACCTCATCCCTACAATAAATCAAAAATTAGCCAGGTGTGGTAGCGCACGCCTGTAGTTCCAGCTACTTGGAAGGCTGAGGCGGAAGGATCGCCGGAGCCCAGCAGGTCGAGGTTGCGGTGGCCAGGAGCATGCCACTGCACTCCAGTCTGGGTGACAGAGTGAGACTTCAACTCAAAAAACAAAAACAAAAACAAATCTAGAGATGCAAATTTCAAGTTGATTTCCAAACAGGGCATAGGCAGGGTTCACCATAAGATCAGAGAACATACTTTCTGGGTTGGGATACACACTGATGTGTCCCTTCCCAAACCGTGCCTTTCTCCAACCCCACCAACTATAGATCACAAAGTAATGGAAATTGTATATTGCATACATAAAAGCACAGAGCTGCACAAAACTGCCACCTCATCCCTCTCCTGACCTTTATTTTCACCCCCAGCACACAGATAAGATAAAGCCACCAGTCATATCTCCTAAATCAGGGGTTCTTAAAGTCTTGTTCTCAGTCAACAGCAGAAACATCACCTGTAAGAAAGGCAAAGTCTCAGGCTTTACCCCAATCCTACTGAATCAGAAATTCTTGGGTGGGGTCTACAAATCTGTGTTTTAACAAGTTCTCTGGACAATTCTGATACACACATGAGCTAGAGAACTGCTGTTCTAAATGCAGACGCTGAAGGAGCACATAAAGTGTAGTCTGTTGGCTAACAGATGGCAAACAATGGTGCAAACGAGTCTAGCCAAACCTTGAACCTTTAAAATCAACACTTTCACCCTATACCCTCAGCTTCTCCAAGTGCCAAATGATGTGTCACCTTGATCCAGACCACCACAGCAAATTCAGTGGGGTTAACCCACCTCAAGAGCCTAGTTATTCTCTCTGAGAACTAGACAAAGCCACTAGAGCAAAGGTAGTAATCCAAAGTAGAGTTAAACGGAGAGGTCCCTGGGGACCCTATATCTCTTTATTTTGTTTTTTAATCTTTAGGATCAGTGGTTCACTTCCTAGTCCAGTAAGAATGGTTGGCAAGCCTCTTTGTTAGGTGGGAGAAACACTGCCCTGGAACACTGAGATCTCTTGTGCACAAAGGAAACAACATGGTCCTGCTAGCAGCCCTGGGAACTGAGATAGCAACAGAACCACCAACAGAACCCTAGGAAAGAGGATAAAAAGCCATTTATTATAGGGTTGTTCTTTTCTGATAAATACAAAAGTTACAGAAAAGTATAGATAATGCTGTAACTGAAACCCATATTCCCACCACCTAGAATTAATAATTGTGAACACGGTGTCAAATTAAAAAGCAGTTTCTCAAAGCTGTGAAAAGACTGCATCTGGCAGTGAGCTGGAGAAAAAAAGCAGAGTGGTTAGAATAGGGAGAAACAAGCTAAGTATTTCTGAAATATTTTTTAACAAAGAACATCCTCGTCCTTTCATCAGAAAACATTTCGAATATGAAGTTTCCACATAGCTACTAATAATAGCTTATAAATTTGCCTAGCTGGAGGCTGGAGAGTTGGAATTTACAAATAATGAAGAGCAGAAAAATAGCTGGAGAGGAAGCCAGCTCGTTTCCTTGGGAATAAACACAACATGCTTTTGGACACCCCCCCACCTCACTCCCCACTCCCCCTGCGAGAGGACAGAAAAGAAATCAGGATATAGACCATGAGAGTGCAGGCTTTCTCATCACTGCGGAGTTAGGACCAAACCCTAGAAGAACTGGAATAGGGCACTGTCCACCAGGGAACTCCCTTCCTGGCAGACCTTGGACTCCTGCTTGGTGTTACCCATCAAAGCAGAGAGGCAGTAAGAACACGTGCTGAAGTCAGGTTCATGAGCTACTTGTCCTCCTTCTAAGGGTGGGAAAAAGACGGAGGTGTCAAAGCTGGAGGACTGGCTTCCAAAAAGACAAAACCACGTGATGCTGAGCTGACCAATAAGCAGGCAGGTAGGGCTGTCATCTTCACTGTGATCCAATCAGTTATGCGGCCACCATGGTAGCCCCTGTGGCAATACCTAGAACCTCTGAAATGATCTCACCTGCGGCTCTGTGATGTGTTTTCCATGGTTTAATAAGCTAATTCCATCACTACAGGAAAAAACATACATTAAAATACTCATCCTTCCCTTCTAACTCATCCTCTCTTTATCCTTGCTTAGACAAACCCATTTCCCCTGCAGGTAGGACAGAGATGTGGGGGGGTGTTTCACTGAATGAGAGACCCAGAGGAGGGGAAACGTAGATTAGGTATCCTCTGAGTACCTCCCTTTTGTGTTCATATTGGTCAATCTAAAATACTCATTGAAGAATTTTTTTTTTTTTGAGTTGGAGTCTCACTCCATCACCCAGGCTGGAGTGCAGTGGCATGCTCACGGCCACCCCAGCGTCGACCTGCTGGGCTCCAGCAATTCTTCCACCTCAGCCTTCCAAGTAGCTGGAACTACAGGTGTACACTACCATACTCAGCTAATTTTTTTTTTTAAATGTATTGTAGAGATGAGGTCTCACCAAATTGCCCAGGCTGTTCTCAAACCCGTGGCCTCAGGCAATCACCTCACCTCAGCCTCCCAAAGTGCTCATTGACAAATTTAATAAGGTAAGTGTGCAGTTTAGTCAGGCAGCCTCCCCTAACCTGCACCTCCACCCCACAGGTGTACAGCTGTGTTATAACAGCATGACAGATCTCTCTCAACCAGTGCACCTCCTCCCTTCAGAGAAATGCTATGTTCCACCACAGTCACAGGCTTTATGAAGACAAAGTGCACCAACACCTGGCCCCTGTGTTTCTTCCTGGATCCTTCAGAACCTCATTGATGCAATGGGAGTCTCTTTGCCAGAGCCAACTTCCGAGGATGCCTGCAAAAACATTCAGGTCCATTAAAAACCAATAATAAATGGATTTTTCATCTGGTTTCCTATGCAAGAAAAAAAAAATTTATATATATATATATATACTCATAAATATGTCAGGGGAAAAGAGAGTATAAATACATGCATTGCTCTTACTTCAATTAGAAATTCATTATTTTCCCCAGTAAACATTTTTGACACCCACTCTGTACAAAAGTTCTGTGCTAAATTCTGTTAACAAACGTAAGTGAGGCATAGTTCCTGACTTCCAAGAGCTCACAATCTGGAGGAGAAAATCACACATAAAAACTAAAAAATCGTATTATAAGTTCTATAATAAAGGCTCATTCATCTGTTCAACAAAGATTTATTGTGCACAATGTGCCAGTCAATGAACAAATAATTTTGAGAGCACAGAGGCCAACTATATCTACCATTCCCCTTTCAACCATGAAAGATGTGATAAGAGAGTTCCCATATACACACTCTTTAAGAATAGGGTCCCTATCTTTTTGTATACCCATCGTACCTGATGTGTGCCTGGCAAACATTCAATCACTACTGCTTGCTAAAGAATGGATTTTCTGTCCTGTCATTCATTAGGCATTTTCGACCTCATCTTTATTTGCCATCTATTCGTCAATTCTATAAACACTTACCGAGCATTTATATGTATGCTGGGAGCAGGAGCTACAGAAACAAGAAGCTCTCTGAAGAGTTCGCAGATCAGTGGGGGAAAGAGGAGTGAAGCTAAAATGGGCCTCAAAGGATGTGTGAGAAACAAAAATCAGGTTGTGTGTGTCAGAGGGGTGGCATATCAGGCAGAGAAGACAGCTTAAGAAAGACATAGAGGAGAGGTGTGGCATGGGCATCTGGGGACCTCCAAGCAGTTCACAGTCCTCAGCTTTGCACTTTGAAAAGCTTGATCTTGTATCAGAGTTGTCTGGAGTCCAGCAAGTTTCCTTGAGCTAACTAAATTTTTGAGGGGGTAGTGTATCAACTAGAACTCAGTCCCTTAAGTCATTACTTCTTCTTGTGGGCTAGATGTTCATGTGGGCATTGGAGTTTTGGATGAAGGATGCGTGCGTGAGCATGACACTGGGCAAGGTCAAAGCTAATGATCTTGTCATAAAGTTACAATAACCAGCCGTATCTGTCTCTGTTGCCATCTTCTCTCTCTTCATTCACAGCAAGGCTTTCAGGACACTGCACTTTCTTCTACCTCCTCAGCCTACATAATCCTCACCCCCACTGCAACCTGGATTCTATCCCCACCTCTCCCCTGAAGCTGACTCCACCTAGGTCATAAATTCTCTTTATTGCTAAATGCGAATTGCTTTTAGTCCTTGTCATTCTGGACACCTCTGTAGTTTCTGACCCAAGGACAAGCTCCCCGCCCCCCATTCATGCTACCACTCCTTTCTGTTTTCCTCTGATGTTTCTAGCTGCTACTTCTCAGGCCTCTTTGTATCTTCCTTTTACTCTGCCAACCCTGCAGCTGATAGTTTCCCTCCTCTATTCTTCTACAGTTGAATCATGATTTCAGTTGCCGTCTATATAGTCTAAAGATTCCCAAATCACTATCTGTGGCTTTAATGGCTTTACAAAAAAAAGGAAAAATACACACAGCATAAAATATATCACCCACTGTGGTTTGAATGTTTGTCCCATCCAAAATTCATGCTGATATTTAGTCCTCCATGTGGCAGCATTGGGAGGTGGAGCCTTTAAGAGGTGACAGAGTCATGAAGGCTCTGCCCACTCATAGATTAATAGTTTATCATGGGAGTGGCACTGGTGACTTTATTGTTATTATCATTTTGAACCTTTTTTGAAAATAGCCCGCATGCTTTATACCAGAATATAACACAGTAAGGCCAACTTCAGTATTACTTTTCCTCGTTTTATGGCCACCAAGACCAATGTTCAGATCCTATAGGAAAAGGAACCAGTGGGTCAGGGACTGGGTGGCTTATACGAAGAGGAAGAGAGACCCGAGCTAGCATGCTCCATTCCCTCACCATGAGATGCCCGGCACCACCTTGAGACTCTGCAGAGAGTCTCCACCAGCAGGAAGGCCCTCCCAGAAACATCCCCCCTATCTTGGACTTCCCAGTTTCCAGGACTGTAAGAAATACATTTCATTTCTTATAAATTACCCAGTTTCAGGTATTCTGTTATAAGCAACAGAAAATGGACTAAGGCACCATCATAATCATATTTTCTTGTTTTTTAAAATCAATATCATTTTAAGTGTACAGTTCAGTGGCATCAAGTACATTAACATTGTTGCGCAACCATCCCCAATATCCATCTCAGAACTCTTTTCGTCCTGCAACACTGAAATTCTACACCGGTTAAACAATACCTCCCCGTTTCCCCCTTCCCCGATCCCTGGAAACCACCATTCTGCTTTTTGAGTTAGACACCCCTAGGTACTTCATATAAGTGGAATCATACGGTATTTGTCTTTTGGTGACTGGCTTATTTCACTAAGCAAAATGTTCTCAAGGTTTATCCATGTTGTAGTGTTTATCAGAATTTCCTCTTTGTGGCTATATAATATCCCAATGTATGTATATTCCACATTTTATTTATTCACTCATCCATTGATGGACATATGGGTTGCTTCTACCTTTGGGCTATTGTGAATAATACTGCTATGAATGTGGATGTACAAATATATCTTTGAAACTCTGCTTTCAATACTTTTGTGTAAATACCCAGAAGTGGAAGTGTTGGATCAAATGGTAATTCCACTTTTAATTTTTTAAGGAACTGCCATACAGGGGCTGCATCATTTAACCTCTCCATCAACAGTGCACAATGTTCCAGTTGCAGTACATGTTCACCAACACTTGTCATGTTCTGTGTTTGTTCTTTTATAGTAGCCATCTTAATGGACATGAAATCCAAATGGCTTTTATGAACTCTAGAGTAGAACTCTGCCCTAATCAGCTGCCTATTGGATATCTTCGCCTGAATATCTTGAACTCAACTTGTCCAAAACCAATCTTTCCCCTCAAACCTTATTCCCCTATTTCCTAGCTTGACAAACAATACCACCATTCTTCCAAGTGCCAGAGTCAGAAAGCTATGTGGCTTTCTTGTCGGCCCCAGCAATTCTAGCTCCTTGGTATCTCCCCAGTCTTCTCAATTCTCCCCACCTAATCCCACCACTATTGTCTCATCTCAGGCCTAGGTCATTTCACATAAAAACTCCCACAAGAGTCATTGCCTCCTGCCTTACTCCCTCTGATTGATTCTGCCCAATACAACCAGAGTTCTTATTTAAAATATAGATTTAAGCCCAACTTCCCCCATTTAAAATCCTTTGAGTTGGCAGGGTGTGGCGTCTCATGCCTGTAATCCCAGCACTTTGGGAGGCAGGAGGATCACTTGAGTTCCAGACCAGCTTGGGTAAAAAGTGAGACCTCATCTCTATTTTTAAAAGTTTTTAAAATAAAATTATTTCCTTTAGGGACTCCTCATTGTCTTCAAAGTAGAGCCCCAAGTCCTTAGAATGACAAATTCCATAGTCTGTCCCTTTGTGATCTGGTCCCTGCTCATGGGTCAAGTCTTATCTCTTAATGCTTCCAGCTATGACTTTTGAGCTCACATTGAACCACTTGCAGTTGCCCAGATGTGTTACAATTACTCTCACCAGGACTTCCTGGTCTAGAGATTCTCCCCCTCCCTGCTCCTTCCCTTGACTAACTCAGCTGAAGTGTCACCTTTCCTGGGTCTCTTCCCCCCTCCATCTGGGCAGGGTGCCCTTCTTCAGTGTCCCCACAGTACCTGTGCATACCTCCATCATAGCACTTACCACACTGCCTTCTCCTCTAGACTGGGAGCACTTTTAGGCTCTGGTCTGTGACTTAATCACCTTTGGATCCCCATTGTCTAGCACAGAACATGGTACATACTAAGTGCCTCTCTGTGTGGTCAGAGAAGGCTTCCTGGTGTGATGACAATAACCTGAGTCCTCATAAATGGCTAAGAATTGAATGGATGAAAACAGGTGAGTCAGTTGCCTAGTGGCAGGTTGATTACCTTGTAACACTTCTACTATGGAAGGAGCAATATTTTGTCCCCACGGGATTAGACATTTACTCTGAGCATGGATTTGTTTTCCTTGCACAAAATGCTTCTGTCAAAACTACCAATGGTGAACTTACAGAACACCTTATACACCATTATGGTATTCCACACAGCATTGCTTCTAATTAAGAAACTCCACTGCAAAAGAATTGTGGCAGTGGGCCCATACTCATGGGCTTCACCAGTCTGACCATGTTTCCTACTATCCTGAAGAGGCTGAAACGGCCTTTTGAAGACTCACTTACAGCACCAAGTGGGTGATTATACCTTGTAGTGCCAGGGCAAAGTTCTTCAAAAGGCTATATGCATTCTAAATCAGCATCCAATATACGGTATTGCTTTTCTAATAGCCAGGATTCATGAGTCCAGCAACTAAGGTGTGGAAATAGGAGTGGCACTACTCACCCTTACCCTGGTAACCTACTCGCAACATTTTTGCTTCCCGTTCATGAGAGTTTATGCTCTGCTGGCTTACAGGTCTTAATTCAAGAGGGAGGAAGGCTTTCACCAGGTGACACAGATTCCATTGAACTGGAGTTAAGGCTGCCACCCTGCCTCTTTGGGCTATGTATGCCTCTGAGTCAAAGGCCAGGAAGGGGGTTAGAGTGTTGATTGAGATGACTAATCCAGACGATCAAGGAGAAATTGGACCTCTACTCCACAGTGGAGGTATGGAAGAGTATGTCTGTAGTATAGGAACTACTATAGGCTTCCCTTAGTATTACCACACCCTGTAATTAAGATCAATGGAAAACGACAACAGTCCAATCCAAGCAGGACTACAAATGGCCCGGATCCTTCAGGAATGAAGGTTTATGTCATCCCACTGATACAGATTTTTCAGATCAGCCTGGGCTTCGGGAGTGTCAGCTCAGTGTGTTGGCCAGCGGAGCTCCAGAGAACGTCAGCTCCATGGGCTGGCAAGCCTAGTCCCGGGAGTGTTGACTCGAATGGGTTGCTAAGCCAAGCCCTGAGAGTGTTGTTGATTCGGTGGGCTGGCAAGACCAGCTCCAGGAGTGTTGGCTCTAATGGGCTGGCAAGCCAAGCTCTGAGAGTGCTGCAGCCCCCAGAAGTGTCTCAGCTTCAGAGCCTCGCCTGCTGCGGGCAGCTCTCCCAGTTCAGCTGGCTCTGTCGGTTCTTCGGCTCTGACATCTTCCGCAGCTCTTCAGGTCGAGGTATTGTCTCGTGCCCATGAGGAATGAGGGACATGGACGGCCGAAAATGAGAAAGCAGGATTTACTGAGAGGACAAGAGTGCACGCACACCCGAATGGGTTGCCAATCTTGGGCAAAACCTTGTGTTTATATAGCCCTAAGACCCAGCTGATTGGCTAGCTCTAGCTGTGAGCTGATTGACTGACACTAGCTGTGCTGATTGGTCAGTACTAAGGCCTGAGGACAAAGGAGGTAGGGGCCTAATGGTGAGCTGACTGGTTATTTTTCTATCCCAGCAATGAGTACTTAAGCTCTAGCTTTGAGAGACTTGTAGGGAACTTGTTTACCAACGCGCCAGAGTATCAGCCAAGAGGCCTGCCGGAAACATTGTCACCAGGGTCGCCCTCTCTGTCTGTCTAGCTTTTTTCTAGCTATCTCCTCTCTCACCAGCAGGTAACAATCCTCAACCAGTTGAGGTGCTTGCTAAAGGCAAATGGAATACAGAAGGGGTAACAGAAAAAGGAAGTTTATAAATACCAGCTGTGACCAAGTGCCTAATTACAGAAATGAGGACTGTAATTGTCATGAGTCTGTCCTCCTTATTTTGTTATTAATGTTTGTGTGCATATACGGATATATTAACCAAATATCTTTGTTTTCTTTCCTCTCTTATCATTTACTATAAGATGTATTGACTTTATATCAGTATTTAAGTTAATTTTACATCATAGTATTTTTTGGAGAACAGTAAACATTACTCAAGGACTTTAATTTCTCTTCTGGGTAAGGGATTGGTACATTTTCAGTTGTGTACAAGACAGATGGCTA
Organism: Carlito syrichta; assembly: GCF_000164805.1. Taxonomy (NCBI): domain Eukaryota; kingdom Metazoa; phylum Chordata; class Mammalia; order Primates; family Tarsiidae; genus Carlito; species Carlito syrichta. The sequence continues at coordinate 201,257 of NW_007257457.1, forward strand.
AGTTGTTATTGTCTTTATTTGGAGATTAAGAGTGGTTTAAGGAGATGCAATGTATAACGGGTGCCAAATTGACAAGAGACTTGTAATGACTATTTTATTTGTTAATTTGGCTGGGCTAAGGGATGCCCAAATAGCTAATAAAACATTATTTCTGGACATGTCTGTGAGGGTGTTTCCAGAAGAGATTAGCTAATCAGCAGACTGAGTAAAGAAGATCTGCCCTTGCCAGTGTAGGTGGGCATTATCCCTCGAGGTCCTGAATAGAACAAAAGGGTGGGGAAAGAGCAAATTCACTCTGTCTGAGCTGAAACATCCATATTCTTCTGTGCTTGGACATCAATATTCTAGGTTCTTGGGTCTTTGGACTTGGACTGGGATTTACTTCGTTGAATCCTCTGGTTCTCAGGCTTTTTGACTCAGACTGAATTATACCACCAGCCTTCCTGGTTCTCTAGATTGCAGATGATGGATCATGAAACTTCTTGGCCTTCTTATGTAAGCCAACTCCTATAAAGATATAGATATATAGATATGGGACCCCAAAACACCCAGAATATATTTATAAAAAATTGTGTATTATTCTTACATTCTTACATATTCTTACTTTCTTAAACATCAGTCATCTTCAAAGTACTCTTTATTTGATTTGATACACCTATAGAGATACTTTTACCACTGCTCAAAATAGTTTTTGCTCACCAATTTTGATGCCTTTTGGTGCTTCTATCATTTTTTGTTTCACCTCTTCCATATCAGCAAAATGTTTCCCTTTGAGGACTTTTTTCATCTGGGGAAACAAACAAAAAACTGCTCGGGGTGAGATCGGGTGAATAGGGAAGGTGAGGCACAGGGGCCATATCATTTTTGGTCAAAAACTCTGAACACTCAGCACAGTGTGGACAGATGCACTTGTAAATCACCCATCATGAAATGGGCACACGTGTTGAAAGAATCTCCGACCGGGCTAGGTGGTTCAGCCTTTGGGAGGCCGAAGTGAGTGAATTGCCTGAGCCTGTGGGTTCAAGACCCACTTGGGCAACTTGGCGAAACCTCATCTCTACAATAAATCAAAAAATCAACCGGGCATGGTAGCGCGTGCCTGTAATTCTGACTACTCGGAAGGCTGAGGTGGAAGGATCGCCGGAGCCCAGCAGGTGGAGACTGCGGTGGCTGGGAGTGGCCACTGCACTCCAGTCTGGGTGACAGAGTGAGACTCCGACTCAAAAAAGAAAGAAAGAAAGAAAGAAAGAATCTCCAAAAAAATTCAGTGAAGCCGAACACAGCTTCTCATGACAACGCTAACTGGTACATTGATGCTGATGGGTTTGTAGAATACTTACCTAGTGGAGAAAGCCTGTACTACAAGGGGCCCACCCTCCAAAAAATAATCCCAGGCTTGTGTAGGCCCCTCCTCATGTGCATATGTGTGTGTGTGTGTGTGTGTGTGTTTATATTTAAAAATAAACGATTGGTCTGTTTCTCTTGAGAACCCTGACTAATACAACAGGTCAAGAACTATCCCAGGCAATAGCGACAACGAGCCAAGATGCAGGTGTCTGATACAGAATGATGCATCAGAGAACTGCATATTATACAAGGCAGCTGGAGCACATGATATACAAAGCAAAGAGTGGGCAGAGACAAGGCTGGGTCACGTTTGCCAATAAACTCAGAGGAGAAACTATCAGACAGTCCTGACCAGGATACCAAAGTATGGAACTATTAGACAAAACCAATTAGAAGTGACCCATAAGCCGGGCTCAGTGGCTCAGCCTGTAATCCCGCACCTTTGGGAGGCTGAGGTGAGTGGATTGCCTGAGCCCGCGGGTTCAAGACCCCTGGGCAACTTGGCGAGACCTCATCTCTCCAATAAATCAAAAAATGAGCCGGGCGTGGTAGGGCATGCCTGTAGTTCTGGCTACTCGGAAGGCCGAGGCCGAAGGATCTCCGGAGCCCAGCAGGTCGAGGCTGCAGTGACCAGGAGCGGCCACTGCACTCCAGTCTGGGTGACAGAGTGAGACTCCAACTTAAAAAAAAAAAAGAAGTGACCCATAGGCACCAGAGAACAAAATTAAGGAGGAAATGACTGATAACCGGTATTAACCTCCTAGAGCATATGTGTTGAAATTAAGTAAGGCGGGCTATTCAATAAGTAGAGCCTCATCACATGTTTGTTGAATTGAACTGACTAAAGCATTAAGACAAACATTTAATAATATATAGTATACACTAAAATGTAATAAAATTATCTTAATAAAGCTATGAAATTGAATTATGACACTTCAGATATGAGTCAGAGGTTAAGGGAGATAGGTGTGGGGTCAGAGTACTGAGCTTCCTGAAACTGGGAACTACTAGTTCTTTCTACTCTCCAAGGAGCAAGAAGCCAGAAAATATAAGGGTTAGAAGCAAGAAGAGCAGGGAAGAAACGAGAAGAGATCCAAAGGGGTCAGTATCTAGTTCAGAAGAGCACTGGTGGGAATGGGGATTCTTTTGACTTATCCTGGAGTAAAACCCTTGACACAGAGAGACCAAGACATCCTGGATGTGCCACCACATAATGGCCACAGACCTTTGCCCTAGACTACAGAAACCTGACCCTGACATTACGTGAGATGGCTCTGGATTCTGATTTTTGTTCCTCCTGGCAGTGTGTCCCCTAGAGAGAGTGACCTTCAGCTTACTGTGTTCCTCACTATGTCTTCACTTTTTTTTTTTTAGACTGGGCCTCACTCTGTCGACCAGGTTGGAGTGCAGTGGCACGATCATGGCTCACTGCAGCCTTGACCTCCTGGGCTCAAGTGATCCTCCTGCCTCAGTCTCCCAAGTAGGGACTACAGGCACACACCACTGTACCTGGCTTTTTTTTTTTTTTTTGGAGAAACCGAGTCTCACTGTGTAGCCCAGGCTGGTTTCAAACTCCTAGCCTCAAGAGATTCCTGCCTCCCCCTCAAAGTACTGGGATGACAGGCATGCACCCCCATGCCTTGCCAGGTGTTGGCTCTTTGTGCTTTCCATCTGCCACCTTGCCTTCCCTCTCCTGCCATCCCTATTTTTCTCTTTCCTCCCTCAGACAGCTGTAGTTACTTGCTAAATCCCAGTCTTTTGCTCACATCCTCCGGTGCATTTGGAGCCTGTTGTCACTGGCCTTTCGGAATCTGTCTTCCCCTCCCTGGCCATGCCCATCTCCTTCTCGGAGCCTAACCCGGTTTTCTCAGGTCTAAACCCCCTTTTGACCCTGGGCTGTCCTCATATCCCCCCAGTATCAGTGGGAGGGACTCCCTTAGGCCCTCTAGCTCTTTGATCTCAGGCTGGAGCCACAGAAGAGGGACGATATGTCCTGGTGGCCCTGTCAGCTTCGCCTGAGCGCTCTGGGCAAGGCCAGCCGTGTGACAACGGAGGCCTGGGCAAAACCGCCGCCGCAGAAAATAAAACAGCAGCAGCCGCAGAATGACCGAGTCGGTTGAGGGCTCGGGCCCCAGGAGAGGTTCCTTGATTATGTCACACCCTCTACTGATGCAGCTCAGAAAGGCTGGGGGAAAGCTCTTTTCTGGGAATCTGGAATGTGGGAAAACTCCCAAAGGGAGGCAAAGTCGCCGGCGGCAGGAAGCCGGGTTCAGGGCACGGCCAACGCGAATGGCGAGTTCTCCTGTGCTGCCACCTCCCGGGAGACGTGAGAACTGCAGGCCTCGGGACTGTGCACCCAATGGGAGAGGCGCGAGAACGTCCGCGACCTTCATGAGGTTACAGGTGGGATGGACAGTGGCAGTAACGGGCCGCGTGTTGTAAATGCGAAAGAGAGAAGAAGTGTGCACACCAGAAGCGTGCAAGCTAGGAGCCCTCCACCTCCAATCCTTTATCAAGTCCTCTCAATTCCACAACCAAAATGCCTCGTAGATTCATCCACTTCCCTTTCTCCCCATCCAAACCACCCTTTTTCCTCTTCCCCGAATGCTTTCCCTCCTTCAATCCATTCTCCGCTTATCAGCCTGTTTAAATGCATTTAGCTTAGATCCCTACCACAGCCAAGGGCCCCCAGGCCTCCTCCTGGTCTAGCGCCTTCTCCGTGCCCCCCCCCATCTCTCTCTTGTTCTTTCTCGCATCAGCACACAGATCTTTCAATTCTCCAAACACTACAAGCTCGTTCTAACCTTAGGGACTTTGCTTCTTTACAGTTCCTTCGGCCAAACACACACTTTCTATCTCCCCCTCTTTTAATTTTGTTCTGTTCACCCTTCCCATAGCAGCTCAACTGTCACTTCTTCAGGGAAAGCTCTCCTGAGTTGCAGATCCTTTGGCCATCTACTCTAAAACTTCTCATGCTTTTCCCTCATGGCAAGTGTCACAGTTTAATTACACATGTGCACATGCATTTGGTTAATGTTTCCTTTCCCCCAAGCCGTAAACATAATATAACTAGTACCTAACATGCTACCTGGCATGTAGTAAATGCTGCATAAATATTTGTGGAATTAATTTTTTTTTTTTTTAGTTAGAGTCTCGCTCCATTGCAGAGGCTGGAGTACAGTGGCACGCTCACAGCCACCCCAACATGGACCTGCTGAACTCTGGCGATTCTTCTACTTCGTCTTTCCAAGTAGCCGGAAATACAGGTGTGTGCTACCATGCTTGGCTAATTTTTTTGATTTATTGTAGAGATGAGGTCTTTCCAAGTTGTCAGTGCTGTTCTTGAACCTGTAAGTTCAAGCAATCCCTTCACCTTGGCCTACCAAAGTGCTGGGATTACATGCCCAACCTGTGAAATGAATTTGAATGGACCTGTAGATGATTTATGTGTAAGAAGGGAACAATCTGATTCACCCAGTGAATATAGATGGAAGCTTGTCCCAGCAGAGGTAGAACAGCACTGGAATTTCCCAGCTACCTGATGGGATGCTTTAACCATGGTGACATCTCTCTTGAACCTTCCTGGATTGTGTCACTGGAAGTCTTGTGTCTCTTATTCCATCCTAGAGTCTGGGGAAGGAAGTAATTACTGGTAGGGTTTCAGGGAAGCTAATGGCCCAGTGGGGTAAATGGAGAAAGGTAGTGGAGGGCAACCATTAAAGTCAGAAGGCCACCAGACTGATGGCCTCTAATTTTTTTTTTTCAAATTTTGTCTAAATGGATCTTAGTATGTTGCCCAGGCTGGTCTTGAACTCCTGGCTTCGAGCAATCCTCCTGCCTTAGCCTCCAAAAATGCTGGGATTACAGGTGTGAGCCACTGTACCTGGCCAACTTCTAAAATCTTGAAGCCCCCAGGTACTGCCTGCAGGTTCCAGGGTGGATGATGATGTTTATACAGTGAAGAGGATCAGACACCTACCTGAGGGCCATACTCTGAGACTGTCTGCTTGAATCCATTCATTCATTAAGTAAACTTTGAATTCCTGTCCTCCAAGAGGTTATGTCTGTCCTTGATCCCCAGAGGGCGCCCTCGAGGCTCTTCTGGGCAGCCTGTCCAGAAGATAATTTTATGCAATTATTGACCAGTTCCAAGGTCAGTGGAATCTGATGTGAAAACAGCTGGGCTCAGGCTGGTGTGGTGGCTAACACCTGTAATCCCAGCACTCTGAGAGGCAGAGGTGAGAAGATTGCCTGAACCCAAGGGTTCAGCAAGCCTGGACAACTTGGCAAGACCTCATCTCTACAAATAATCAAGAAATTAGCTGGGTGTGGTGGTGCACACCTGTAGTTCCAGCTACTTAGAAGGCTGAGGTAGAAGGATCGCCTGAGCCCAGAAGGTGGAGGCTGCAGTGAACTATGATCACACCATTGCACTCCAGTCTGGGTGACAGAGTGAGACTTTGACTCAAAAAGCAAAACAACAACAACAACAACAAAAACGGCAGGTTCAAAGCCATATGATTATGAAGCAGGCCAGACAGGGGAATGCGGGAGTTTCCCTGTGTGGTCTCTGTAGTGGCGAGTTGAGTTGATAGCACATATAGCAACATAGGTACTTGGAATGGCCATTAGTTTTTTTTTTAATTGCTTACCATCTATATCTTCTTTATTGGAAATAGCACCCTAGTTTCTTGTTTGTGGATTTAACCCTCTCTCCTTGGGGGGAAAAGTAAATCAAAGGAATTTTCCCCACCAAGAGGAGGGCACATGATCTAGCCTGGACCACTCAGACTTTCTCCTGAGATTGAGAATCTTGCCTCATCAGAAATGAACACCTCAACCATATCCATCTGCTTAGTAACTCACAGACAAATCAGTTGGCCAGTTTCTGTTGATTCTTGTCCCATTTCAAAACTGGATTTCCAGCCTCCCCCCTCGGTAAGCTAACTGATGGTCCTTCAATAAATTAACCTTTTGTTTGATTGGCTGAAGTTGGTTTTTGTTGCTTGAGACTAAGGAACCATGATAAATTATCGTCTTGCTCATAAATTCCATTTGATCCACCATAGATGGTGATCAATGGTACAAAGACTCAGATAGTAGTGCTAAGGAGGAGGTGACTGGAAGCATCTGAAATGCACTTTATAATAGTCCTGGGGGGCACTAAAGAGGTGGGCACTAGTTGGTGAAAGTAGGGGAGATCGCTGGAAGAAATAAGTGTTTTACCTTGCTGAAATTATTTCTTACCAGTAGGAATGAGCCAGAGGTATACAAGCAAGGAAGGTCAGAGACGAAGTCCAGAAAATTTGATTCCCATAGGAGTTTGGGACTGAAGACTGTGCAGTGATCCTCAGATTGCCCTAGGCACAGATGTCAGACGTGATGTCACAATAAGGGATGTCATCAGGAAGACAACTGAAAAAAATGCCCTTTCTAAAAGGGATATCTGACTCCTCCTGCTGCCAGATTCTGAAAGAAATAAGCAAAAGGGAGGCCCCTTCCTCTGCTGGAGAAGTCATCTGTCCTCAACAGTGTGAGTCTGGGCTGGATCAAGACGAATTAGGACCAGGTACTTGGCAATGCTGGGACAGAAGTCTGAAGTGTAATGAAAAGCATGCATTCGCAAGGACATGACTTCCCCTGATAGGGAGCTGGGGTGGTGGGTGACGAGGCTAAGTTCTTGGCATGCTCCATGAACCGCTGGTTGCAGAAGAGCTTCTAGTACACCTTTCCTTGAAGGATATGTGTTGGCTGTATCCTTCTTCACCTAGCAGCCCTGAGTTGTGTTGGAGTCCTGCTCTGATAGACCTGGGCTTTCTCTACAGCCTCCCAAGTCCTGAGTTCATAGCACTTAAATCTAAAGGCAGAACTTGCTGGGCACAGTAGCTCATGCCTGTAATCCCAGCTCTTTGGCAGGCTGATGCAGGAGGATGGCTTGAGCCCAGGAGTTTGAGACTAGCCTAGGCAACATGGTGAGACCTCATCTCCACAAAAAAAAAAAAAAAAAAAAGAAAAGAAAAGAAAAGAAAAAAAAATTAGCCGGGTGTGGTGGCATGTGCCTGTAGTCCCAGCTACTCGGGAGAGGTCAAGTCTGCAATGAGCCATGATCATGCCACTGCCCTCCAGCCTGGGCAACAGAGTAAGACCCCAGCTCCAAATAATAATAATAACAATAATAATAATAAAGTAAATAAAGGCAGAACTGTACCTTTATTTTCCACCCATCTTCCCTCAGAACTCCAGCAGACTGGGGAGCCCTTCACTGTGGCCACAGCCTGGTGACCAGGATCAGGAATCAGGCTACTGGTGTCAGGCTCATTCTGTTCCATGTGGTCAGGAGTGAAATGGGGAGCTGAGGGTGTGCAGCAAGTTCCCTGATAAGGTATATTTTCAGGATCTTAATCATAAGCAACAGAAACCCATTCTAGAAATTCAGAGTGGAAAACAAGTACACTGAAAAGATACTGGGTAGCTCACGGAATTGCTAGAAAGTCTGGAAAATGAGATCTGGAGGAGATACAAACAGAAGCAAAGACCCAGGAACAAAGTTCACTACAGGAGGGGTTAGGTATGGACACCGCTGCTCACATGCTGACACTGCCCACAATGGAAAGTGGACACCACAGCCACCGCTGCTGACACTTGTGATACTGGTGGCGGGACATTGCTGTAATCCTGTCACAACCAGACGGGACCTTTCTGTTTTTTTGTTTCACTAGCTTCGAGTTCTGACTCCAGTACAGTGCTTCTCATTGCCTGAAAAGGAAGAAAAGAAGGAGGGGAGGAGGAAAGGAGAGAAGAAAGGAAGGAAGGATTGCCATCTGACTGGGTTCTTATGCCTACTGCACAGAGAGTAAGTTTGCTAAGACAGCAGTAATTACGTAAAGAGTTTAATTATTGCAGGGTAGCCAAGTGGGAGATGGGAGAGATTTCTCAAACCCACCTCCTGGAGAATGTTTAGGCTTGGGTTTTTAGAGATAATTCTGCAGGCAGGGGGCTAGGGAATGGGCACTGCTGATTGGCTGGGGGTGAAGTCATAGATGTTGAAATTGTCTCTTGCACAGAGTTGTTTCTGGGGGGTCAGAAACGATTGAGTCAGCTCCTTGGCATCGGGCACCGAGGGGAGGGCAGTTGGTACACTCAAATGCAAAGTCTGAAAAACATCTCAAAGAGGCTTCATATTAGCAATTGGGAAAGTTACAAGTCTTGTGACCCCCCCCCACCCCTCCCCATCTCCTGACTCCTGGACAGTAAACCATTATAGAGAAGCAAACTAGGAGACAATGGCTGCTCATCTGGCTGGTTACCATTTGCCTCTGCCTATAGCTTTACAGAAAGGTGTGCAGAAGACTGATCAAACTCCTGGATACCACTAGGCAGGTCTGCAGGACCTAAAGCTCATTGTTTAAGGGGGAAAGCAAGTTCATCGGTCTTTTGGGCTGCTTTCCCCAGGGGGTCAGGACAAAAGATAATCAATTATTAGTGACTGTTCTCTATTGAAGTGACTGTGTACACACAACCATGCAAGGAAGAAGGCAAACTTAGAAACAAAACTTAGAAACTTAGAAACCACAAATTTTGCCCACTTTTTAAAGGGGCTGTTTGTTTTTTTCCTTTTGGCACATTTGAGTTCCTTGTAGATCCTAGATGTTAGGCCTTTGTCGGATGAACAGTTGGCAAATATATTTTCCCATTCTGTGGGCTGTCTCCTTGCTCTCTTGATGGTTT
>NW_007257457.1:210754-211694 GCF_000164805.1 Carlito syrichta
GATAGGTAGGGGTCCTGTTTCAATCTTCTGCATGTGGTCAGCCAGTTTTCCCAGCACCATTTATTACTGAATAGGTTCTCCTCTCCCCAGTGGTTGTTGTTGGAGGCTTTGTCAGAGATGAGTTGGCTGAGGAATTGAGGCTTTGCTTCCAGAATCTCTATCCTGTTCCATTGGTCTATGTGCCTGTTCTTGTACCAATACCAGGCTGTTCTGATTACTGTAGCCTTATAGTAAAGTTTAGACCTTTCAGACACTTCTCAAAGGAAGATGCACGGGCAGCCAACAGACACATGAAAAGGTGCTCAGCCTCACTCATCATCAGAGAAATGCAAATCAAAACCACATTGAGATCCCACTTAACCCCTGTAAGAATGGCCATCATTAATAAAACAAACAACAACAGATGCTGGTGAGGATGTGGAGAAAAAGGAATGCTTCTACACTGCTGGTGGGAATGCAAACTGGTACACTCTCTCTGGAAGACAGTGTGGCAATTCCTGAAAGAACTAGAAATTGACCTTCCATATTACCCAGCAATTCCCCTATTAGGAATATACCCAGAGGAACTCAAATCATTCTACAAAAAAGATACCTACACACGTATGTTTGTTTCAGCTCCACTCACAATAGCAAAAACCTGGAACCAACCATGTTGCCCACTGACGCTGGACTGGATTTTAAGAATGTGGTCCTGTAATCCTGTGCCTTTGGGAGGCTGAGGTGAGTGGATTGACTGAGCCCGCAGGTTCGAGACCTGCCTGGGCAACTTGGCGAGACCTCATCTCTACAATAATTCAAAAAATCAGCCGGGTGTGGTAGCATATGCCTGTAATTCTGGCTACTTGGAAGGCTGAGGCGGAAGGATTGCCGGAGCCCAGCAGGTCGAGGCTGCGGTGGCCGGGAGTGGCCACTGCACTCCAGTCTGGGCGACAGAGTGAGA
>NW_007257457.1:211849-218853 GCF_000164805.1 Carlito syrichta
CATACTCAGTGATTTATCACAGAAACAAAGAACAGAATTCCATATGTTCTCACTCATAAATGGACCTTGAACAATTATAATACTATAAGAAAGTGATTGGTAGTAGTGGGAAACTGTGGGGCAGGGGGGATTTGCAGTTGAGGGAAACTGCTAGGGGAGGGAGGGGCATTCCTCATCAACGAGGGTACCTGCATGATACCTAACCCTGAAATGTACCCCACATCTTTATAATAAATTTTTTAAAAAAAGAAACCACAAATTTGTTAACTTTTAACTTATGCTTGCAACTTTGGAGGACTCAGGTCTTTTCCAAAGTTTTTACCCTGTGGCCCTATCTTAATCTTATATAGACAGTTTGGGGAGGGAAGGAGGAGGGAGAGAGGGAAGGAAGGGAGGGAGGGAGCCTGGAAGGAAGGAGGGAAGGAAGAGAAGAAAGAAGGGAGGGAGGGAGGATGGAAGGAAAGATGCCCAGTAGAACTCCCCTCCACCTTCATTTAATCTTATTCTTTAGCTTTTCCTTCCTTATCTAAATTCTTCCATACATATTTTTCAAAGAAGTACCCTTAACTACGACCCTATAGTAGATGTCATGGTGACCCACCTAGACCCTTTCCCAGCTGCTGTGCATGTGAGCTGCTGACACATCCCAGCTGCTCTCCTCTTCCTCCACTTCTCAGCAGAATCGCCCTCGGCTGAAAAGAGCTACCCTAGTGGCAAGTTGTGGAAATCATGAACCCTTTCCCCCAGGAGGAGGGGGCGGCTCCAGCCAGTAACTTACTGTTACAGGAGTATAAGAGCTGGCTCGTGTCCCTGGATCCCTGCCCTGTGCTTCCCTCCCTGTCTTGCAGGTCTTTCCTGAGACCGATGCCACAATAAATCACAAACAGCCATGCTCCAGTCTCAGGCTGTGCTTCTAGACATCTGGGCCTTAGGCATAGCTTTGCTGCCATTATCATCATTGTACCCTCTCTCCTTCCATTCTGAGCCTGCTAGTCCAATAGGTCTCAGCTACTGCTTCCTAAGCAGACAGACAGGGAGATGCTGGAGCCTCACGACTAGTGCCAGGGAGACAGATTTTTAACACAGTAACCATGCAAAGGAATGCAGGGCTGCAAGTGTGATAAGCCTCGTGGATGGCAGGTGCGCACTGCTGTGTAAGGAGATTTGATCTGGCTGGGAGGTCAGGCAAAGCTTCTCTGCAGAAACGATGTTGAGCTGTGATTGAAAAAAATGAGTAAAAGTGTAAAATGATAAGAGAACAGTAATCTTGGTAGACAGACCACACACAGGAGGGAATGGGGAGACTCTAAGAGGCCGACGTGAGGCCAGTGTGATGGGTGCAGAGATATCAAAGGCTGGCAGCACTGAGGCTGTGGGAAAGGGTGGGGACCGGAGCAGCTAGGTTGGCTTTTGAGGGAATCTGGTCTGTATCCCAAAACAAAAGGAAGCATTGAAAGGTTTTATGCCCACTGAGGGGGTAAAGTGACAAGATCAGTTTGTGTTTTGGAAGATGTTTCTGCCTGCAATGTGGAGAATGGATTTGAGAGGGACCCCTTGGGTATAAGCCAGCGAGGAGGGAGGAGAGAGAGCTTGGCAGGAATGGGACAGAGGGGATGGCAGTGGACAGAGGTGGACAGATTTGCGAGATCTTTAGGAGTAATGCCAACAAGATGTGGTGATGGATTTTATGGGGGCAAAGAGGGGAGGAGAGTTGTCAAGGATGACACCTGAGTTCCCAGTTCTCATAACTGGAGGGATTGTAGGAAACGCTGGCAGGCACTAGGACAGGCTCTGACACAGGCCTCTGCCTCCCTCTGGGGCCAAGACTGTTCTCCACAGTGTTATTTATACATTTTCACTCAGTAAACTTGTTTTGCATTGTTTACCAACCAGTTGTCTTGGGTAACAAATGGTTGCCTTCCATGATTGGCTGTGTATATTTAGTCTGGGTCAGAGTGAGACAGTGTAGTAGTGAGGAGAAGGGAATAGAGTAGTGTGGGAAGAGAAGCAAGGGCAGGCAGGTGGGGATGACATCCTGGGAGAAGAGAGTAGCTGTGTCCCTCTTGTATTGGGAACAAGTTTCACCTCTGCCAGTCCTGGTTTATCCTTACTCGCATCTGGCTTTCGTAAAAAGTACGAATCTTGACTCTAAAATATTCAAATGCCTTTTGTCATTTGGAGGAAAAATTTTTTTAACTCTAAAGAAGTCTTCTGTAGAGAAAGAAATAGCCACATAAGTCTAGTGATTCAACTAGCTTAGTTAGACCACACTAGAAAGCACCTGCCTAAAAGAATAACTGGTACAATCTGCTTCATCAACTTGGAAATATCTCTTTAATTTGTTGATGAATTTTCTGAGCCCAAACTTGGTTTTTTGAGCAGAAATCCAGTCATTTCTTAAAACCCCAACTTAATTTTTATGAGTAGAATATCCAGTTTTCTCTTTGGGGCCACCCTCCTTCAGGTTTTCCAAAAACCCTTTCTCCAGCCATTTCACAGCAGCAGCCTGTTTATGGACTTTGAAGCTCTCATCTTCTCTCGAATCCATTCTCTTGAGAGTACCCAGTGAGCTGAACGAGTCAAACTGTTGCTTAAAACCTTTCAGGGCTTTTATTGCTCTTAGAACAAAGAGCAAGCTCCTAACCATGCCTTGGAGGCTTGCATGAGGTGGTCCCTGCCCATTTGTCCAGTCCATGGCCTCCCCCTTCTCCATCTGTGTTCTACCAACTGGTCTTTTTTCATTTTTCTCAACTACACTAAGCTTTGTAATGCCTCAAGGCCTTTGTAATTGTTGGACCCTCAGCCTTGCATTCCTCTTCCCCCGTTCTTTGCCTCATCATTTAGATCTCGATCTCTAGAGAGGGCTTCACTGATTATGCCATCCAAAATTTTTTCTCTCTCTGCCTCTACACCACCACCTCTACGACTCTTTTTATTCTCCACGTCTAGCCCGGTATAAAAGGGACAGTGAACTTACTATATTTTCTAGTTCTCTCTACCTACATATGCTATTGGGTCAAATGGCCGGACTCCTCTTTCACTCAGGTGAGTTCTCCTCTGGGAACTTCAGTGTTTTAAAATCTCTGTGGACCTTAGTTGAGACCATCCCAATTCATCAGAGGATTCAAAATAAAATGGGGTTGGAGTTGGGGCCTCCATCCCTTCCCTCCTTGAGGGTGCATACTCTTACTTCATGGCAGCTGCAAAGGCGTCAAGTGTCTCAAATATGGCCTATTCTAATTCACACCCAAAGAATTAGAATTATTATTCTAAAGTGATTCGTTCATTCATTCATTCATTCAATTTATAGTTATTTCTCTCACCTCAAATAGTGTTTAAGAACTTGATTTTAATGTTAGGTGATTTTAGGCCAGGCACAGTGTCTCATGCCTGTAATCGCAGTGCTTTGGGAGGCCAAGGCAGGAGGATTCCTTGAGGCCAAGAATTCAAGATCAGCTTGGGCAACATAGTGAGACCTCATCTCTACAAAAAAAAATCAAAAAATTAGCCGGATGTGGTGGTGAGCGCCTCTAGTCCCAGCTACTCAGAAGGCTGAGGCAGGAGGTCAGGGCTGCAGTGAGCTGTGATTGCACTCTGGCTTGGGTGACATAATGAGACTCTGACTCAAAAAAAAATGTTGGGTGATTTTGCAAATGACTAAGTGGGGTTTGACAGGTTTAACAGATTTGACAGGGGTTTGAACAGAAGACAGTGATGATGACTTTGACAGTTTCTTATCATCAACTTTTTTGAAAATCTTGTCAAAAGAAAACCAAACTCCAGCATCTTCTCTTGAAAAAAGAAACTGTACATCATATTATTTTTTCTTTTTTTTTTTCTTTTACTTTTTTTTTTGGCATTAACTTATATTTGCTCATCATGAAAACCAAAAGAAATTTGTATATCCAAAATTGGTAAACTTTACAAAATATTTAACATACGAGGAAGAGGTATATCTTACAGAATTATTTGGCTGTATCATAAGGCAATCAATGAAGACGGAATTTTTCTGAACAGAAATTTGGCATATGTGGAATTCTATAACATGACAATTCTCCATAAATCTGAAAGCTTGTAGTTACAGCAATATGATCACACCACATTGTCATTGCTATTGAACTTGGATGAAAGTAGACTGAATGAGAAAGGAACAAATTTGGTGCCTGCACCAATGTAGAATTTGTTCTGAAATTCTACCCAATGGAGGTGTATGGCGTGGAGAAATGCAGAAAGCCCTTCCATGATCAAAAGGATGAAAATGGTCAGAACTGCAAAGAGAGTAATAAATAGGAGCAGCAGCAAGATCCCGTAGGTGGTGTCCACACGGAGGGGCACGCGCATCAGCATGGCCCACAAGACGTCAGACAGTTATGCTTGAGCCAGGCTGAGGGCCCAGAGCCACAGGTAGGAATCGGTGTTGGAGATGCAGCCTAGACAGTACTCGATGGAATGGATCACCTGGGTCATCATGATTTCTCCAAAATTAAACTCTTCACACGTCATTTCTCTGCACCCATCCTCCATCTGGTTATTTCCCTCTTCTTATAAGTGTATAACCACTCCGGCTCACCCCAAAGCAGCTTCGTCCATTGTGTTGCCACAACAAAAAGAGTGGCTTTCACAAGAAGAGGACAGGGACAGACAGTGCTATGATGACAAGCAACACTCTCTGGACATGCTCCTGCCCAGTGTAAAGACTTTTTTTTTAGTCGAGGTCTTACTCCGTTGCCCAGGCTGGAGTGCAGTGGCATGATCACAGCTCACTGCCACTTTGACCTCCTGGGTCCAGGCAGTTCTTCCAACTTCCCCAGTAACTGAGACTACAGACACGTGCCACTACGCCCAGCTACATTTTTTTTTTTTTTTTTTTGTAGAGACAAGGTCTTGCTATGTTGCCTAGGCTGGTCTCAAACTCCTGGACTCAAACAGTCTTCTCACCTTGGCCTTCCAAAGTGCTGGGATCACAGGTGTGAGCCACCATACTTGGCCAGTTGCATTCTTAATAATTCCACATACTTGCATTTGTGTCAGTGGAATTTGTTTGCTTCTAATTCTGTTTATAGCTTTGAAGTTCTCTATTTCCTCTACACATTTTTATATAAAATATTTGAAGATGTGTCTCCAGAATTTTGTACAAGTTCTTTCATTATGTCTTTTTTTTTTTTCATAATGGAACATGTAATAAACCTTCCCACAGTTAATAAGTATTTGTTTTTGGACAAAGATTAGCTGTATCCAGCATGTGTAATAAGTTATATCCTTATTTTAATTGCTTTTTCACCAAAATTGGCCTTACAATTTTTTTAATATCAAAAAATTAGCCAGATGTGGTGGTGCATGCCTGTAGTCCTAGCTACTAGGGAGGTTGAGGCAGGAGGATCGCGTGAGCCCAGGAGGTCAAGGCTGCAGCGAGCTGTGGTCATGCCACTGCACTCTAGCATGGGTGACAGATTGAGACTCTGACTCAAAAAAAAAATGTCTTCAGGACAGTTAATACTATAGGTTGTCACTGTCACCTACATCTTGGTGTTTGCTCAAATCCTTTTCTAAAAATTAATGTCTTTGGGTGGAATTGGGGAATCTGTAAGCATATGAGTCACCTGAGAAAGGTTAGGAAGCAGGTAGCCCAAACAAAAGCTGGGGACCCAGGACATCCTAGCCCCCCCAATGACAAGCTGTTGGAGCCTCTGTCGAACCAAATGATGGGCTGAGTGGTGAGGTATCTGACTTTCGGTGGCATCTTTGTTGCACCAGGCCACGGACTCTTGGACCAGTGCATTGATTGCATAAGTAGGTGAACCCTTTTCATGCAAATATCTCTCTTCCCAACTGAAACACTGGTCATTCATTTATTCAAGAAGAATTGATTAAGCACCAACTGTGTGCCAGAAAACATGCTAAGTACTATCGAGAGGAGCCTGTGGAAGGCGTGGAAGTTACTTTTTAGCAGGAAGATAAATAGGTAAGCAAACAAACAATCAAAGCAGAAGATAATTACCTGTCATGTTAAGTGCTGCAAAGAAACAGGTAGTGAGATGTGGGAAGGTGAACTAGAGTGCTTTAAAGCAGCAGTCCCCAGCTTTTTTGGCATCAGGGACTGGTTTCATGGAAAACAATTTTTCCATAGACAGCAGGGAGAGGGGATGGTTTGGGGATGATCCAAGTGCATTACATTTATTGTGCACTTTATTTTCATCATCATTATTATTGAGTCAGAGTCTCACTCTGTCGCCCAGGCTGGAGTGCAGTGGCATGCTCACAGCCACCACAGCCTTGACCTGCTGGGCTCAGGTGACCCTTTCCCCTCAGCCTTCCAAGTAACTGAAACTACAGGTGTGCACCACCACACCTAGCTATTTTTTTTTTTTTTTAATTTATTGTAGAGAAGAGGTCTCACCATGTTGCCCAGGCTGGTCTCAAACCCTCAGGCTTAGGTAATCCTCTCACCTCTGCCTCTCAAAGTGCTGGGATTACAGGTGTGAGCCACTACACCTGGCTATTTCTATAATTATTACATTGTAATATATAATGAAATATATAGCATCAGCTCGACCTTAGATCATCAGGCATTAGATTTTCATAAGGAGCGTGCAACCCAGATCCCTCATATATGCAGTTCCGCAGTAGTGTTCATGCTCCTGTGAGAATCTAATGCTGCCGCTGATCTTACAGAAGGTGGAGCTCAGGTAGTAACGCCAGCGATGCGGAGTGGCTGTAAATACAGATGAAGCTTTGCTTGCTTGCCTGCTGCTATTCACCATCTGCTGTGTGGCCTGATTCCTAATAGGCCGCAGGCCACTATCTATGGCCTGGGCATTGGGAACCCCTGTTTAGAGTCTCTGAGTAGGTGGCATTTGAGCACTACCTAATGAGGAAGATGAGATCGTAGATGGGAAGTGTCTAGCCTCATTAAATTTTAGAAGGAGAGCATTCTAGGCAGAGGGGAAAAAAAATACTGAATTCCTAGGAGACAGGAAACAGCTTTCTTTTTTTTTTTTTTTTTT
>NW_007257457.1:218997-259141 GCF_000164805.1 Carlito syrichta
TTTGAGTTGGAGTCTCACTCTGTTGCCCAGACTGGAGTGCAGTGGCCACTCCCAGCCACCGCAGCCTCAACCTGCTGGGCTCCGGTGATCCTTCCATTTCAGCCTTCCAAGTAGCCGAAATTACAGGCATGCGCTACCACGCCCGGCTGATTTTTTGATTTCTTGTAAAGATGAGGTCTCGCCGCCCAGGTGGGTCACGAAAGGAAACAGCTTTCTTATAACAAAAATGAGAGTGGCACAGCTGAAGAACAGTGACTGAGGAAGGATGTTGTATGAGATGAGATCAGTAAATTGGATGGAACCAGACTATGAATGCCTTTATACCAATCAGGTCTCTAGATGGGAGAGAAAAAATAATTTAGTTATTTTGTTTTTAAAAATTTTCCCGCCAGGCTCGGTGGCTCAGCCTGTAATCCTGCGCCTTTGGGAGCCTGAGATGAGTGGATTGCCTGAGCCCACGGGTTCGAGACCTGCCTGGGCAGGCGAGATCTCACCTCTACAATAAAATCAAAAAAATAGCTGGGCATGGTAGTGCGCGCCTGTAATTCCGGCTACTCAGAAGGCTGAGGTGGAAGGATCACCGGAGCCCAGCAGGTCGAGGTTGTGGTGGCCGGGAGCGGCCAGTACACTCCAGTCTGGGCGACAGAGTGAGACGCCAACTCAAAAAAAAAAAAAAAAAAAAAAAAATTTCCCCTTCTCTCCCTTTCCTATTCCAGTTATTTTAACAGAGAGGATTTAATGTAAAGGATTGTTAATTTGGTAACTAAAAAGACAAGAAGCATACAGGAAGGTGTCTTGGAGGTAGCAACTTCAGGAAGCAGCCAACATCCCTAATGCTGAGGGAGCAAAGGGAAGAGGAGGGACACCCTAGAGCTGAAACTCAGGCCTCTGAGGAGGGAGTGTTGGTGGGGTGGCATTGATGTCTCTATGAAAAGGGGCCCCTCTGGGGAAAGGGTACCACTGGGCTGGTATTTCTGTGGGTCATTATAAGACTGGTTCTATGTGTACTGGAAAATGGCAAATTGGATTCAACTATGGCTATGGAAGGAGCTGTCACTGCTGGAGTAAAAAAGTGAAGCTAGAGTGGAATTCTCAGAACAGGAAGCAGCAAGCGACAAGCCCCTGCTTCTTCCTGTATCCTTGCAGGTCTCTTGCTCTGACATCCTGTTGCCTGGATATCAAACACTGGCAAAAATAGATATATAATTTTCAGAGTCTCAAACCCAGTAAAACAAAGTTAGAATAAAAGGATGAGTTTGGAGCTGAAAGACAATAACCAAATAACCAGCACATACCATGTATGCCACAAAAATAGGAACTTGTATTTTAATCTAAGAGCAATGGGATGACACTGGTTAGTTTTAAGTAGGAACTTGATATGATCAGGCTTATCTTTTGAGAATATCACTCTGGCTACTGTGTAGAAAGTAGAAGGGCATGGCCAGAATTGAGAAGACCAATTAAGCTTTAGCAGTGGCTCAAATGAAACATGATGATGGCTTGAACTAGAGGGTTGGAGATGCAGGAAAGTGGCCAGACTGGAGATGTAGAACCAACAGGACTTACCTGTAGATTGGTTGTAGAGCATTCAGGAGAGGGAGAGAAAAGGACACACCTGGCTTTGTGGAAGAAGTAGATACTAACGTCATTGACAGAGACAGGAAGTATCTCAGCCTGTTGCTCACTTCCTGCTGTGCAGCGGTGAGCAGAATTAAGATTTAAGAGGAGGGAATAAAGAATTCCATTTTGGATCATATTATATTTCAGTATGCCCATGAGACAACCAAGTGGAGATATCAGCAGGTAGTTTGATATGAGTTGGATTTTGGAGCTAAGGAGAAATGGCTGGGCCCTGGCACTGGATAAGATTGCTAGGAAGAAACTATAACAGAGATACAGAGATCCCGGGACCCACAGCTGATGATAATGTCTAATCCAGGCAGAATAGTAGGGAAACCCCTGGGCTTGCTTTGTGGAATTTTTTTTTTTTTTTTTTTTTTTTGAGTTGGAGTCTCACTCTGTTGCCCAGGCTGGAGAGCAGTGGCACACTCATGGCCACTGCCGTGTCGATATGCTGGGGTCCGGTGATCCTTCTGCCTCAGCCTTACAAGTAGCTGGAACTACAGGGGCACACTACCACACCCGACTAATTTTTGATTTATTGTAGCGACAGGGTCTCACCAAGTTGCCTGGGCTGGTCTCCAACCCACAGGCTCAGACAATCCACTTGCCTCAGCCTCCCGAAGTGCTGGGATTACAGGCTGAGCCACTGGTCCTGGCCGAAATATTTTTATTGTAAAACTACATGTGTTACATAGGCTCTTTCAGTTGCAGAGAATAGATATTCACTCTATTTAACTCAAGTGAATAAAATAGACCACAGCCTGACCTCGTGATAACCCAGGAACAATCAAAGAGCTGTATTGTTTTAATATCATTGTGAGGAAATTTTGGCGGGTCTATATTCCATGCAGCCCAATGACCCTAACTAAACCAGAACTGCTTCTGATAACACTACTTGACTTAGGCCACAGGACATAGCGCTAGAGTGTAGTTCACTGTGAAGAAACAAATCTGTGAGGTCCAGGTATGTATCAGTCTGAGAGTCTGACTTAACTAAAAGAATGAAACTGGCACAGTGGCACATACTAGCTACTCGGGAAGCTGAAGAAGGTAGAGAGAGGAAGGAAGATCTTTTGAGCCTCAGAGTTCAAGGCCAGCTTGGGCAACATAGCGAGACACTGTCTCAAAGAAAAAAAGTTTCTTATTAATTTGGGAAATAGGCCAGGTGCAGTAGCTCACGCCTGTAATCCCAGCACTTTGGCAGGCTGGGGTAAGAGGATTGCTTGAACCCAGGAGTTTGAAACCAGCCTGGGCAACATAGCAAGACTCCGTCTCTACAAAAAATTTAAAAATTAGCCAGGTGTGGAGGTGTGTGACTGTAGTCACAGCTTCTCAGGAGGCTGAGGCAGGAGGATCCCCGGAGCCCAGGAGATCAAGGCTGTGGCATACTATGATTGTGCCACTGCATTCCAACTTGGGAGACAGAGTAAGACCCCAATTCAAAATAAATAAATAAAAGTAGGGAAATAAATTGACTATATATATTTCAGACTATCACTGGTAAATTCTATTCTTTTAATCAAACTTTTGATGAGTGCTCTTAGAGGTGATACTTCCCAAGTAGTATCTGAAGAGCCTGGTACATGGTACGTGTCAAATAAATATTTTTGACTGAATAAGAATTATTTTATGCTCCTGATTAAGAACATACACTCATGCTTTAATTAGAGGTAGGCCACTTGACTGAATACAAGCCCAATGCCTAAAGAGGGGTCATGGGAATGTTCACAGACAAAGCACATATTGTTTTAGAAAAGAATTCTGATTCTGTTCTAGCATAGAACAAATAGGTGGTTAAAGTCCAAATTTCTATGCCATGAAACTTAGTCATAACTTAGAATTTTTTAATGAGTATTAACAAATGCCCAAGCAACCACTATAAAGTCTCAGTAAAGTAGCCATATAATGTCTAAAGAAAATCAACTGGCTATATATGTCTGGGTGAATCTCTAGACTCTGTTAGGTTAAAATATGTCTCAGTAGGGCCTGCAAATGTTAGATCAGACCCACCAGAGATGTGGGTGTCTGGTGTGCGATCTGATGTCATGTGAAAGATGCAAATGATTGCACAGAAGTTAGATTGGAAAATATAGTTTACTTAGAAAGTAAATTAGAGAGAGAGAGAGGAAAAATGAGAGGAGATTCATCTCCCCAAGGTAGGGGAAGGGGCCAAGGCTGGGAAACATTGTGACCGTGGTTCAAGGAACCCCATGGTCAGACTGTGGCTTAGCAAAACAATGGTGAATGGTTGCTCGAGGTTAAATGCTTTTAAACATTCCCTTTGATAGGGGAACGTCCTTAAGGTGGTTGGGTGGTGGTCTACTCCAAGTCATCATGGAGGGCAGGTATGCACAGGTACTGACGTCAGGTAATGGATGACAGACAGATGGGTAGGTTAGTCACATGACAGTTGCCATGCTGATGGAATTTGTGTCATGAAGGTCATGAAGAGCTGTTTAGGTTAACTTGGGTCTTATGGGTGGAGGCAAACATTTGAAATGGAAAAGCTGATTAATACAAAACAACCTGAGCCCGCAGGTTCGAGACCTGCCTGGGCAACTTGGCGAGACCTCATCTCTACAATAAATAAAAAAATTAGCCAGGCATGGTAGAACACGCTTGTAGTTGCAGCTACTTGGATGGCTGAAGCAGAAGGATCGCCGGAGCCCAGCAGGTCTAGGCTGCGGTGGCCGGGTGCTTCCACTGCACTCTGGTCTGGGTGACAGAGTGAGACTCCAACTCAAAAAAAAAACCAAACAAAAAACAAAACAAAACAAGCTGGGGGGTTGTAAAGCAATTATCAATAGCTACCTCTGAGAAACTGGTTCTGTCCTTGGCTAGTGATTAGCAGGTAAAGTAAAGTAAACTGCTAGAAAGACAAGACAACTAGGAAATGTTAAAATGGCTGCTCTTTGGCTATATGAACTCCATGTTATGTCCTTTTACTATTCTATTCCATTGATCTGAGTATCTTATACGGATCTCTATATCTTATACCATAATACCTAATTAATCTAGATTTATAGTGAATAATAGAATATTATTGTGCATGTCATCCAACTTATTCTTCTTTTTCAACTTTTTTTTTTTTAGAGACAGGGTCTCACTGTCACCCAGGCGGAGTGTAGTGGCGCAGACATAGATCACAGTAACTCTGAACTCCTGGACTCAGGTTATCCTTCTGCCTCAGCCTCCTGAGTAGCTGGGACTAAAGCACACACCACCACACTTGGCTAATTTTTTTTTTTTTGTAATGATGAGGTCTTGCCCACACTTGCCTTAAACTCCTGATCTTAAGTGATCCTCCCACCTTAGCCTCCCAAAGTGCTGAATTATAGGCGTGCGCCACTGTGCCTGGCCTTTCAATTTTTAATTGTTCTAAAACTTTGTGTTTTCTTATAAATTTTAGTATCAGCCTGTCTATTGGGATTTTGATTAAGATTCCTTCAAACCTGTGAAATTATTTGGGGAGAACTGACATTTAACAATGTTGAATCTTCCAATCCATGAACAAATTTTATCTCAATTATTTAGGTATTCTTTAATTTCTTTCATCAATGCTTTGTTGAAGAGGTCAGTCCACGTTTTGTTAAATGTATCCAGTGATGTGATGGTGAACCAGCTCTTGGGGAATGGGGGTGGTCCGAAAGCCCTAATTTGTACTATTTGTCAATTTCTGTGCCGTACATACATCATGATCAGTTTCAAGCTATCAGTGTGACATCATTGAATGAGCTTAAAAGAAATGACAGAAAGCTGTTATGTGAGCCAGTTCCAATACATACTGGATACATTCCTAAATATTTCATGTTTGGGGTGCTATTTTAAATTGCTTGTCTTGTAAATATTATGTTGCTGAGCAATTGGATTTTATTGTCTTTCTTTAAAGAGTGTTAAGGTTTGTTTTGTTAGGCAGTAAAGCTACTTGCAGAACAGGTCATTTTTTCCGAGTCTTTTTTTTTTTTTTGAGTCGGAGTCTCACTCTGTGCCCAGGCTGGAGTGCAGTGGCCGCTCCCGGCCACCGCAGCATCCACCTGCTGGGCTCCGGCGATCCTTCCGCCTCAGCCTTCCAAGTAGCTGGAACTACAGGCATGGTAGGAACTCACATCTCCCAGCCCCGTGTCAGCTTCAGGAATTGTTTTGCTTAGAGATTGCCATCAACTGTTCTTTGCCAGGCTTGGGGAGTTTCACTCTATGCATGCCCAAATTAGTATTCATTCAAAGTCTCAAGGGCACTTGTATGCAGATTTCCGGAGCTCTTTCTTTATATAGCTTCTTCTTCAATTCTCTGTCCCAGAAATTACAAATTTCCTTAGCCAACTCCAAATCCAATCTTCTCTTTAACTCAGTGAGATCTCTTGGGTTCTATTTGGGTTCCTGTCCCCTATACAGCAATTCAAAGATTACCTTCAAGCAAAGAGCTCACCTTGTTTGTTTTCCTCATCTCGGAGATCACATTTTACGCTACCTACGGTCCACTATCTAAATACAGTTGTTTCATATATTCTAGTTGTCTAGTTGCTTATGCCAGAAGGGCAAGTTTCGTCTCAATTGTTCTTTCATTGCTAGAAGTTATTGGTTTGTTTTTCAGTCTGAGTTAATACATGCTGTATCTAAAACAACCCTGTTAAAAAGAGCTTCTTTCTGTACTAAGAGCTATGACAGCAATAGAAGCCAAGTTATGAGACAGCCAAAAGTTCATATTCCAGGTGAAGGTAGAGAACTGTGAAGTCTTTTAGGAAAAAATAGTCAAGTAGAATCGTCAAGTATCTCAAGACCAAATCAGAACTGATCTTCCCCCAAAACCTGCTCCTGCAAGTCTTCCTCATCTCAGTTAGCAGCAACTTCATCCTTAGAAGTCGTCTTGTCACCTCTCTTTCTCTTTCATCCCCAGTTCAATCCATTGGCAGATCCTGTCTGGCACACCTTTAAACTATATCCAGACTGGGCTCGGTGGCTCAGCCTATAATCCCAGCACTTTGGGAGGCAGAGGCGTGTGGAGTGCCTGAGTCTGGGGGTTCAAGACCAGCCCAGGCAACTTGCCGAGACCTTGTCTCTATAATAAAAATTAAAAATTAGCCAGGCGTGGTAGGGTGTGTCTGTAGTTCCGGCTACTTGGAAGGTAGAGGTGGAAGGATTGCTGGAGTCCTGCAAGTTGGCACTGGGGTGTCTGTGAGTATGCCATTGCACTCCAGCCTGGGCGACAGAGTAAGACTCCAACTCAGAAATAAACTATATCCAGAATTCAACCATGTCTCACCACTGCTACTACCCTTGTCCTGGCCACTAGCATTTCTTACTTGGATTTTCAGAGCAGTCTCCTAACAGGTCTCCTTGCTTCCACCCTTGCCTGCTTATAATCTATTCTCAACCCGGTAGCCAGTGTGATCTCTTAACATGTAATTGCCCTGTTCAAGCCCTCCAATAGCTCCTTATCTTGCTCAGAGTAAAGCTTTGCAGTGATTTACGAGGCCTCCCCTTACCTTTCTCACTGTGAATTCTCCCATTCTCCTATTTGCTCACTCTTCTCAGGTCATCTGGCCTCTTTCCAGTTCTTTGCACAATTGAGGTATGCCTCTACCTCAGGGTCTTTGTCCTAACTCTTCACTTTTTCGTTAATTTTTTCCTCACATGGCTTGCTCCTTCACTTCCTTCAAGTCTTGTTCAAATATCCCTTCTCAGTGAGGCCTTCCCTGACCACCTGTGTTATTGTGATTTATAATAAGATATTTGTTTTTTGGTTTTCTGTTGCATATGACAGAATGCTAAAACTGATTAATTTATAAAAAGAAGAAATGTATTTCATGCAGATATGAAAACTGAGAAGTCCAAGGTCAATGGGTCACATCTGGTGAGGACTTCTTGCAAATAGGGACTCAGCAGAATCTCAAGGCAGGAAGGGCATCACATGGCCAGGGGGCTGAGCGTGCCATCTCAGGTCTAACTTCCTCTTCTTAAAAAGCCGTCATTTCACTCCCATGATAACCCATTAATCTGTGAGGCAGAGCCCTCCTGACTCAGTCACTTCTTAAAAGTCCCACCTTGGCCGGGCTCGGTGGCTCAGTCTATAATCCCAGCACTTTGGGAGGTCAAGGCGAGGGATTGCCTGACCCCTTGGGTTTGAGACCAGTCCAGGCAACTTGGCGAGCCCTCGTCTCTACAATAAATCAAAAATTAGTGTGGTAGCACGCCTGTATTTCCGGCTACTTGGAAGGCTGAGGTGGAAGAACCACCGGTGCCCAGCAGGTCGACACTGGGGTGGCCATGAGTGCGCCATTGCACTCCAGCCTGGGTGACAGAGTGAGACTCCAACTAAACAAAAAGGCCCCGCCTCTTAATATGGCCACAATGGGGATTAAGTTTCCACATGGGTTTCAGAGGGGACAAACATTCAAACCATAGCAATTATTGTCTCCAGTTCCTGGCACAAAGTTCCTAAAAGCCTTGGAATTTCCTGAGCAATAGGAGTACTAGGAAAATCTTTTATTCTAATATTTTGTCCTTTTTCCTAGTTCCTGAAACAGAGATCCTACTCAGTTGGAATTTCTTGGGTGATGGGAGCATCTTTTGTTCTACCGAGGTGACTCTGGGTGGGCTCCCGGATGAGGGCTGGTCACCAGAAAGACAAAGTCATAATTTGAAGCTTAGAACTTTTAGTCCCACTCCCTAATCCTCCATAAAGGGCAGAGGGGTTTAAAATTAAGTCAATCGATCATGTCTATGAGACGAAGCCTCTGTAAAAATTCCTGAACTACGAGGTTTGGAATATGGAAAGTTTCTGGTTGCTGAACATGCAGAACACCTGCAGAGGATATGGAAGCTCCACACCCCTTCCCCTATACCTTGTCCTGTGTATCTCTCCTACATGACTGTTTATCATATTCTTTGTAATAGCCTTTATAATAAATGGGTAAACATAAGTAAAGTGTTTTCCTGAGTTCTGTGAGCCATCCTAGTAAATTATCAAATCCATGAAAGTGATCATGGGAACTCCAACTTACAGCCAGCCAGTCAAGGACACAGGTTACAACCTGGGGCTTGTGACTGGAATCTAAATTGGAGTAGTCTTGTGGGACTCAGTTTTTAACCTGTGGGATCTGATGCTATCTCCAGGTAGAGAGTGTCAGAATTGAGTTAAATTGTAGGCCACCCAGCTGTGTTGGAGAACTGGTAAGTTTGGGGAAAAATACCCACACACATTTTGGCAACCAGAGGTGAAATATTCAGTGATGAATATTTCTGCTTAATTGTAATAGCCTTTATAATAAATGGGTAAACATTTATTATTATATTTCTGCTTAATTTTTCTCCATAGCACGTCCCCCTTTCTAGTCTAGTATATAATGCACTTGTTTATTTGGTTCATTGTCTGTTCCTTCCCACCAGCAGCATCACCACCACTAGAATGGAAACTCTACAAGTCAGGATGCTTTGTCTATTTTACTCATTGATGCCCAGCACCTAGATTAGTGTCTGGCACACTGTAAGCCCCGCATGTCACGAATAAAAGAATGCTGATGCCGGGCTTGGTGGCTCAGCCTGTAATCCCCCGCTTTGGGAGGCTGAGGTGAGTGGATTGCCTAAACCCACGGGTTCGAGACCCACCTGGGCAACTTGGCGAGACCTCATCTCTACAATAAATAAATAAATAAATCAGCCGGGCATGGTAGCACATGCCTGTAATTCTGGCTACTCAGAAGGCTGAGGCGGAAGGACCGCTGGAGTTCAGCAGGTCGAGGCTGCGGTGGCCGGGAGCAGCCACTGCACTCCAGTCTGGGCGACAGAGTGAGACTCCAACTCAAAAAAAAAAAAAAAGAATGCTGAAGTAGGAGTGAAGGATGACCATTTTAGGATGAGGAAGCAACATGAAAAAGCATTAAATGGGGAAAGAGTGTGATATGATCAGGAATGGAAATTGGATTACTATAGCTGTGGTGAAGGGCATGTGGGAATGCTGCCAAGAGGGCTTGGTCTGCCCGCCAGGTGTTTGAACTTCATCTTAAAGGCAACAAGGGATCATTGAAAGGGTTTAAGGTTGGAAGCAGGAGACAGGAGGTGAAACCTGATTATATTAGAAAGATCACTTAGAAAGATCACTTTGGGGGGGTCAGGTGCATTGGCTCACACCTGTAATCCCAGCATTTTGGGAAGCTGAGGCGAGAGGACTGCTTGAGCCCAGGAGTTTGAGGCTGTGGTGAGCTGTAATTGTGCCACTGCACTCTATCCTGGGTGACAGAGTAAGACCGGACTCAAAAAAAGAAAAAAAGAAAAAGAAACATCTCTTTGGCAGAAGATATCAGTTTAGAGGTAAAGAGGCCAGACCCAAGGAAACTAGTTGGTTCTGATTTTAATAACTCTGTTGATCAACGATGAGGATCTGAATTAAAGTCGATGGCCAGAGGCATTGAGAGGAAAGGGGATGGATTTGAAAGGTATTTAGGAAACAAAATGTTTATAATTTGGTAAATAATTTGGTTGTGAGGGGGAGTAGGAGGCTAAGATAACAAACAGATTTCTCGTGTGGGTGACTTGAGGGATGGTGGTGTCATTCACTGAACACAGACGTAAAGCAATCAAGCAGCCTCATCAGCCATCTCCCTGTTACTGGGCCGTGAACACCCAGTGATGATGAGGCACAAAGCCCCAAGCTATTCATCTGTATTCACCACATGTGCAAGCCCAGATGGTAGCAGGAAGTCTTTCCTGAGCATCACTAGTCCGTCGCCTCCATTCATTATGAAAGACCAAGCCTATAATCTAAGCACTGTTTTAATTTGTTAGACAGGGCTTGGTGGCTTTCTTGCCCCACCTTGACTGTACTATGAAGCAACCAGGGAAGAAAGTTAAAGAGAAGTTCAGATTTGTTTAAGGCTATAAAGATACGGGTAGCAGGGATCATCACTACCATCAATCACCATGGCAACAAATATTTATGTAAAGCACAGTGCTAGACACCAAACTAAGCTTATGTGCCCATGGAGTGCTACTTTCTTTTTTCTTTTTTCTTATTATTTTTTTTGAGTCGGAGTCTCTGTCACCCAGGTTGGAGTGCAGTGGCACACTCATGGCCACTGCAGCCTCGACCTCCTAGGCTCAGGTAATCCTTCTGCCTCAGCCTTCCAAGTAGCTGGAACCCACAGGCATGTGCCACCATGCCCAGCTGATTTTTTTTTTTTGATTGTAAAAATGAAGTCTTGCCATGTTGCCCAGGCTGGTTTCAAACCCCTGGGCTCAGGCAATCCTCTCACCTCCGACTCCCAAAGTGCTGAGATTACAGGCATGAGCTACCGCACCTGGCTGCTGCTTTCTTGAGAAGATATTTTTCCCTAGTTGAGTGGTAAAAGGAATGGTAAAAAGGACCCTTTGCTAACCAACCCGGTCAAACTTGAAGTCAACAGTCACAGTAATCAGATCACCTTTACCACCAAGTCCAAGTTGTCTGAAGTCCTCTTCCAGATTGAAACTGGGTGGAGCAATGGGGCAGGCTGCAGGATGTGGAGCCCAAGGACTGCACCCAAAAGTCTGAGACATCCTTCACCTATCTGACAGATGAAGCAATGGGTGATGATTGGGTCTGAAGCAAAGTGGCTGCAAGCAGAGGTAGCAAGAAGGAGTATGTGGATTTAGTAGGGTTGATGGGAGGCATCCTAAAAAGATTTCCCAAGTATCTAGGAAGGAGAAGCAGAATCTTCCTGTGAGTATGTAGAGAGCTGTTAAAGCAACTCACTTGAACACAGGAGCTTATATGGCAATAGCCATATAATGGAGGTAGTAAGGAATAGCAATAATAGGAGTTAGGATTTAAAGGCATGCACTGTAGGACCTAGAATATTTGCATTCATTCCTTTAAAAAGTCTTTACTAAGTATCTACACACATATAAAATAATAAATAGTAATACAAGATAGTCACATGAATGAATAAACAGGTAATTATAGGCTAGTGCAGTTGGAGGTGGCTTTTAATGCATATATATCTCCTAATGAAGCATTACGCCTAATTAGAAGAATGACATATATATAATTTGTTGATGCTAAAGACGGAAACTTTTTTTTTTTGAGTTGGAATCTCACTCTGTCACCCAGGTTGGAGTGTAGTGGCACACTCACAGCCACCCTAGCGTCGACCTGCTGGGCTCAGGTGATCCTTCAGCCTCAGCCTCCCAAGTAGCCTACAAGTAACTACAGGCACGCGCTACCATGCCCACTGACTAATTTCTGATTTATTGTAGAGACGAGGTTTCGCCAAGTTACCCGGGCTGGTCTCAAATCCACAGGCTCAGGCAATCCACTCACCTTCGGCCTCCCAAAGTGCTGAGATTATAGACTGAGCCACCAAGCCCAGCTGTGAACTTTTAATTAAGCATATATGATTTAACTTTGAGAATTATATCCCATGATTTTGAAATAGCTGACTTTCTGCCACATTGATTGGCCCTATCTGAGTTTCAATGAGTGGGCTCACCTTCATAATGAAAATTTTTTAAATGGTAAATAAAATGAAAACATTTTGATTCAAAAGATCTTCAAAGATTCTTTACTTTTGTTTGCAGCTATTTGTATTGTTCTTTTAAGGATGGAAAGCTATCTTGAACTATTGAGAACTACTCTGAAAGACTATACAGAAAACGAAGAAAAGAATTTGACATGCATAGCCAAGTAGATTTTTGTATAGCCTTATCATTCTGAACGGAAACAAATGGTTGTCTGGGGCATAGATATATGGAACATGGGTAGTATTCCATGCTGCTGTACAGTACCAACTTGTCTTTACTTTTACATATATGACAAACAGCATTGGAGAAATTATAAGCCACTACAAAAACAAAACAAAACAAAAAAATCACTGTAATATACAAAGGGACTTCAAAAATTTCAGGAAAAAATGGAATTAAAAGATTAAAAATGAAAATATATAAACGTTATTTCTCAGTATAATCTACATCAAGTTTAAGACACTTTTGTAAATGATGATACCAGTCATTTAAGCTATCCCTAAAGTACTAAGAGTCTTGGAAATTCATCCATGTCAATGCAATCTTTTTTACATTATTAACTGAAAGAAAATAGGTGCCCTTTAAAGATTTTTTTTTTTTAAGCTCAGGAAACAAAAAGAAGTCAGAAGAAGCCAAATCAGCACTGTAAGATGGATGCCTAATGATTTTCCATGGAAACTCCTGCAAAATTGTCCTTGTTTGATGAGAGGAATGAGCAGAACCATTGCTGTGGTGGAGAAGGACTCTCTAGTGAAACTATCCTGGGTGTCTTTCTGCTAAAGCTTTTTGGTTAACTTTCTCAAAACACTCTCATAATAAGCGGATGTGCTGGGGCCCAGTGGCTCACGTTTGTAATCCCAGCACTTTGGGAGGCCAAGGCAGGCAGATTGCTTGAGCCCAGGAGTCCTAGACCAGCTTGGGCAACATAGTGAGACCTCATCTCTACAAACAAACAAACAAAAAATTAGCCAGGTGTGGTGGCATGCACCTATAGTTCCAGCTACTCAGGAGGTTAAGGCAGAAGGATCCTGAGCCCAGGAAGTTGAGGCTGTGGTGAGCCGTGATAATGCCACTGCACTCCAACCTGGATGACAGATTAAGGTTGCAACTCAAAAAGAGAGGGGAAAAAAAAAAAAGCAGATGTCTTGTTCTTTGACCCTCCAGAAAGTCATCAAGTAAAATATTCAGCATCTCAAAAAACTCTTGCTATGACCTTTGCTCTTGACTAGTCCACTTTTGTTTTGACTGAACCACTTCTATATCTTCAATGACGGTATGGACAAGTTGAACTATTATTCACAAATTGATGTATATGGTCTGCTGCTGCAGGCTTTATCTTCATCATCTTGTTCCTTCTTAAAATGAGTTTTCCATTTGAAAGCTGCTATTATTTAGAGCATGGTCCCCATTAAATTTTCATAAAGCACCAATTATTTTACTATTCTTTCACCCATGCTTTACTGTAAATTCAACGCTTGTTCTTGCCTCAATTTTAGCAGAATTCATGTAGTTCTGATAGGGTGTCTTTTCAAACTGATATCTTTTTTTTTTTTGAGCCGGGGTCTGGTCTCACTCTGTCACATAGGTTGGAGTGCAGTGACATGATCATAACAATCACGGTTCATGGCAGACTCGACCTCCTGGGCTCAGGCAGTCCTTCCACCTCAGCATCCTGAGTAACTGGGACCATAGGCGTGCACCACCACACTTGGCTAATTTTTTTATTTTTTTGTAGAGATGAGGTTTTGCTATGTCACCCAGGCTGGTTTCAAACTCCTGGGCTCAAGCAATCCTCTCACCTCAGCCTCCCAAAATGCTGGGATTACAGGTGTGAGCCACTGCGCCCAGCTCAAACTTATATTTTATCCTTCTTAGTGCCTCAAACTAGATTCTGTTAAGACATGTTATAACAAGCTAGTATGAGTTTATTTTGCTGTAAAAAAAATGTTTGAGGCCGGGCACAGTGGCTCAAGCATGTAATCCCAGCACCCTGGGAGATGAAGGCAAGAGGACTGTCCTCGACCAGGGGTTCAAGACCAGCCTAGGAAACATGGCAAGACCTCATCTCTACAATCAATAAAACAGTTGGCCAGGCATGTTAGCACATACCTGTCGTTCCAGATACTTGGAAGGCTGAGGCGGAAGGATCACCTGAGGCCAGTTGGTAGAAGCTGGGTTGGTCATGAACACGCCACTGCACTCCAGCCTGGGCGACAGACAGAGACTCCAACTCAAAAAAAATTTTTTTTTGAAATTCATGCATAGTTTTTTTCATAATGCACATTTTCCATGAACTTTTCATATACATGAAACTTATCATATATATTTTCCAAAATAGCAAGCATAATACCCTGCTTGAGAACAGCAAAATGCATTTAGGTTATGGGGAAATCTTAGGGTGGCAGTGTTGTTTATTCTCTAAATATATTAGTGTTTTAGATAAAGCTATAGTTCCCTTTTTACTGATATGTTTATGACTTCTTTGAACAGAAAAGAAGAAGTATTACAAAGTTTCCTCAACTAATGACAAGGCAAAATGGGTGTAATCTGACAGGAAAAGCAAGCAACTGTAAGTAAATTCTTCATGAAACTTTTTTTTTTTTTTTTTAATCAGAGTCTCACTCTGTCACCCAGGCTGGAGGGCAGTGGCACACTCATGGCCACCGCAGTGTGGTATTACAGGCATAAGCCACCATGCCTGGCCATGAAACTTCTTAAACGTTTGTTTGATAAAAGAAAGACTAAGACTGTTCAAAATTGGGCTTTTTTTTTTTTGAGTCAGAGTCTCACTCTGTCACCCAGGCTGGAGTGCAGTGGCACACTGCTCATGGCCACCACAACCTTGACCTGCCAGGCTCAGGCGATCCTTCCACCTCAGCCTTCCAAGTAGCTGAACCACAGGCACGGGCCACCATGCCTCCCAGCTAACTTTTTGGATTTATTGTAGAGACAAAGTGTTGTCTTGAACCCGTGGACTCAGGCAATCCTCTAGCCTCTGCCTCCCAAAGTGCTGGGATGACAGGCGTGAGCCACTGTGCCCAACTAAAACTGGGCTTCTTAATGAAGTTGGCTTATTTCCAAGAGTATATGTGAAACACACAATCTGACATACTTACAGGGATTGAGGTGAGGTGAGATTGATTACTTCATGAAGACAGCAACTTACCTAAATATCTAACCATAGTTATGAGAGCTGATACCATTGCTATCACTGGTGTGTTTTTGCTACCAAGGAAAATACTCTACTTCTACTACCTATCTTCAGAACTGCTCTGGAGAGGGAGAACTAAGAACATCTAGCACTATCTTCCTGTGTTATTGGCACATTGTAAACAAAAGGGACAAACCCAGTAGTTCAAGTTTTTTTTTAATGCCCACTCCTGGCTTCTCTGAAACAACCAGACATAGTTTCAATATTTAAATTTAAACGTCTATTTTTGAAGAGAGAAAGTATCTGATTAGCTGATATCTGAGGAAATTAATTAATAATTTACAATGCACTTCAGTTCTTCTCCCCCATGAGTGACATACAATTTCCTAAGTCAGTAACAAATACTTTTCACCTCAGAGGATTTCTCTGTCCTGTGTGTTACTATGGCTGCATAACAAGTTACCCCCAAATGGGTTGGCTTGAAGTACAAAAATTATGCATTACATCATGTATTATTTTTTACCATGTCCATGGTCAGAAATTCAGACCAGGCTCAGAATGGATGGCTGGTTTCTGGCCACATTGTCAGGGGCATCAATTGGAAGATTCAAAGGCTGGGGGTCAAAATCATCTGAAGTATCATTCTCTCACCTGATATGACAGCAGTTAGTGCTTACTCATAGCTGGGAGCTAGCTAGGGATGTTGGCCAGAATATCCTCATTAGTTCTCTCTATGTGGTAAGTCTCCTTATGATGTGGTGGCTGAGTTCTAAGGGCAAGCATTATAAGAGAGAGGGAGAAATAAATGGAGGTTGTATAATTTTTATGACCTAGTCTTCAAAGTCACATATTTTGTGACTTTTTTTTCCAAACTCCAATATTAGGGACAGTCACAAGTTCCTGCTTAGATTCAAAGGAAAGAATCCTATTCAACATAGTACTAGAATTCCTAGCCAGAGAAATCAGGCAAGAAAAATAAATAAAGGTTATCCAAATTGAAAAATAAGAAATCAAACTATCCCTGTGTGCCAACAATATGATCTTATACCTAGAGAATGCTAAAGACTCCTCCAAAAGACTCCTGGACTTGAAAAATGAATTCAGTAAAGTTTAAAGATACAAAATCAACACACAAAAATCGGTAGCACTGCTATACACCAAGAGGGACCAAGCTGAGAATCAAATCAAGAACTCAATTCCATTTACAATAGCAACTAAAAAGCTAAAATACCTAGGAATATAGTTAACCAAGGAGGTGAAAAATATCCATAAGGAAAACTACAAAACTCTGGTGAAAGAAGCTCCAGAGAACACAAATAAAGAAACATCCCATGCTCATGGATTGAAAGAATTAACTTTGTTAAAATGGCCATATGACCCAAAGTAATCTACATATTCAACGCAATCCCTATCAAGCTACCAATGTCATTTTTCACAGATTAAGAAAAAAAAATTCATAAGGAACCAAAAAAGAGTCAGAATACCCAAAGCAATCCTAAGCAAAAGACCAAAGCTGGAGGCATCATATTACCTGACTCCAAATTATACTACAAGGCTGTAGTATTCAAAACAGCGTGGTACTGGTACAAGAGGAGAAACGTGGACCAATGGAACAGAATAGAGAATCCAGAAATAAACTCAAATACTTACAACCAGATGATCTTTGACAAAGCAGACAAAGACATACACTGGGGAAAGGCCACCCTATTCAACAAATAATGCTGGGAAAATTGGAGAGCTACCCACAGAAAAATAAGTCTTGATTCATATCTCTCCCAAC
This sequence comes from Carlito syrichta, assembly GCF_000164805.1. Lineage (NCBI taxonomy): Eukaryota > Metazoa > Chordata > Mammalia > Primates > Tarsiidae > Carlito > Carlito syrichta. The sequence goes on from NW_007257457.1 coordinate 236,046, forward strand.
ACACAAAAATTAACTTGAGATGGAGTAAAGTCTTAAATGTCAGATCTGAAACCATAAAAATCCTAGAAAAAAAACTTAGGAAAAACTCTTCTGGTCATTGGCCTAGACAATTTATGGCTAAAACTTCAAAAGCAAATGCAACAAAAACAAAAATAGATAAGTGGGACTTAGTTAAACTAAAACGTTTCTGCACAAAAAAAGAAATAATCAACAGAGCAAGTTGGCAAACTACAGAATAGGAGAAGATATTCACAAAGTATACATCTGACAAAGGATTAATATCCAGAGTCTACAAAGAATGCAAACAAATTAAAAAGTAAATATCTCCATCCAAAAGTGGGCAGATGACATGAACAGACATTTCTCAAAATAAGATCTACACATGAATAACAAATATATGAAAAATGCTCAACAAATCACTAATCGTCAGGGAAATGCAAATCAAAATTACAATGAGATGCCACCTTATACCAGTCAGAATGACCATGATTAAACAATCAAAAAACAATTGATGCCGGTGCAGATGTTGAGAAAAGGGAATGCTTAAACACTGTTGGTGGGAGTGTAAATTAGTACAACCTCTCTGGAAATCAGTATGGAGATTTCCCAAAGAACTAAACATAGATCTACCATTTGATCCAGCAATCCCATTTCTAGGTAGCTACCCAAAGGAACAGAGGTCGTTATATTAAAAAAAATAAATAAAAGACACCTGCACCTGCATGTTCATTACAGCACAATTCACAATTGCAAAGATGTGGAATCAACCTAAATGCCCATCAACTGATCAGTGGATAATGAAAATGTCATATATATACACTACGGAATGCTATTCAGCTATTTAAAAGAATAGGCCAGGCTCAGTGGCTCAGCCTGTAATCCCAGCACTTTGGGAGGCCAAGGTGAGTGGATTGCCTGAGCCCGTGGGTTTGAGACCAGCTTGGGGAACTTGGCAAGATCTCATCCCTACAATAAAATAAATAATAGCCGGGCGTGGTAGCACGTGTATGTCGTTCTGGCTACTAGAAGGCTAAGGCAGAAGGATCGCCACAGCCCGGCAGGTGGATGCTGGGGTGGCCATGAGCATGCCACTGCACTCCAGCCTGGGCAAAGGAGTGAGACTCCAACTCAAAAAAAAAAGGAATGAAATAATGTATTTTGCAGCAACTTGAATGGAATTGGAGAACATCATTCTAAGTGAATCAATGCAGGAACAGAAAACCAAACACCGCATGGTCTCACTTATAAGTAGGAGCTAAACTAAGGATCCGCAAAGACATAGAGAATGCTATAATGGACACTGGAGACTCAGAAGAGGGGGGGAGGAAGGGATGTAGAGGTGAAAAATCACCTATCAGGTACAATGTACACAGGTGGGGGTACACTTAAAGCCCAGACCAAAGAGTATTTGTACCGCCTAAAGCTATTAAAATAAAGAAAAATGAATAAATAAATAGCAGATTCAAAGGAAAGAAAAATAGATCCCACCTCTCCGTGGGAGAAGTGTCAGTCTCATTATAAGAAAAGCATGGATAAATAGGTGAGGCCATCTTTAGAAAATACAATGTGTTTCAAGAAAGGCATTGAAGATTCACCTAATAGTTGCTGCATGATTTGAATTTTAACATATTTTATTATAAATATAATATTTGCTTATGTGGAAAATTTAGAAAAAGATAAAAAGAAAAGAATAGTTTAATATAGCCCTACCACTCAAATTAACCATAAATAAAGATTAAAGTTTTCATATAGTCACACATACTATTTTCTGCTGTAGTTTCTTTTATTGTCTGTTTTTCCCAACCTTATTTATTTATTTTTTTTGAGTTGGAGTCTCACTCTGTCGCCCGGGCATGCTCACAGCCACTGCACCCTCGACTGCTGGGCTCAGGCAATCCTTCCACCTCAGCCTTCCAAGTAGCTGAAACCACAAGTGTGCGCCACCACACCCGGCTAATTTTTTGATTTATTGTACAGATGAGTTCTCACCAAGTTACCCAGGCTGGTCTCAAACCTGTGGGCTCAGGCAATTCGCTCTCCTCGGTCTTCCAAAGTTCTGGGATTGTAGGCATAAGCCACTGCGCCCAGCCTGTTTCTCCCAACTTTAAATGAAAAATTTGAAATAGTACAAAGAATGTCATTTACTCTCTATATAGATTCAGTAAATATTAACATTTTATAGTATTTACTTTATCTCTTTTTTCTTACTGAACCAATAGAAAGTTAAATTCAGATATTATACCACTTCTAAATACTGCAATTACCACATGCATCTCCTAAGAATAAGGGCATTATCTGAAATAATCACAACGATATTATCATCTAAGAAAAATAATACTAATTTCATGATATTATCTGATATCCATTCTATTTTTTAAAATTTCCCCCATTATCTCATGGCCATCTTTTATAGATTTCTTTTTTTACAAATCCTGACCCAATCAAAGTTAGCATTTGCAGGAGACACACTTATGGAAATTGGAACTGGCAACCAGTTCCTGATCAAAACCCCAGGTGCCCATGCCATAAGCCGGGCTCGGTGGTTCAGCCTGTAATCCCCCGCCTTTGGTAGGCTGAGGTGAGTGAATTGCCTGAGCCCGCGGGTTTGAGACCCGCCTGGGCAACTTGGCAAGACCTCATCTCTACAATAAATAAAAAAATCAGCCGGGCTTGGTAGCGCGTGCCTGTAATTCCGGCTACTTGGAAGGCTGAGGCGGAAGGATCACCGGAGCCCAGCAGGTTGAGGCTGCGGTGGCCGGGAGCGGCCACTGCACTCCAGTATGGGCGACAGAGTGAGACTCCAACTAAAAAAAAAAAAAAAAAAAGATAAATCAAACTGACAAGGTTCTGCAAAGCCAAAGAAACCATGGAGAGAGCAGGGAGACAGCCCACAGACTGTATATCTGACAAAGGCCTAACATCTAGGATCTACAAGGAACTCAAACATGCTGAAAAGAAAAACACAAACAGCCCCATTACAAAGTAGGCAAAAGATATGCATAGACACTTCTCAAAAGAAGACATGTAAACAGCTAACAGATACATGAAAAAAATGCTCAGCCTCACTAGTCATCAAAGAGATGCAAATTAAAGTGGTATCACATGGAGATACCACCTAACTCCAGTCAGGATGGCCATCCTCAATAACTCAACAACAGATGCTGGAGAGGATGCAGCAAAAAGGGAACACTTCTACACTGTTGGTGAGAGTGTAAACTAGTACAGCCTCTGTGGAAAACAGTGTGGCGATTCCTAAAAGATCTAAAAATCGACCTCCCACAAGACCCTGCAATTCCCTTACTGGGAGTATATCCAGAGGAACTCAAATCACCATATGAAAAAGATACCTGCACACGCATGTTTATTATAGCATTATTTACAGTAGCAAAAGCATGGAACCAACCATGCTGCCCATCAAAAGAAGACTGGATAAAAAAATATGGTACATTTACATGATGGAATATTATGCAGTCATAAAGACGTACAAAATTATGAACTTTGCAGCAACTTGGATGGACTTAGAGGCTATAATACTGAGTGATCTATCACAGAAACAAAGAACCGAGTATCACATGTTCTTACTCATAGATGAACCTTGAACAACTATTGTAATACTATAAGAAAGGGATTGGCAGTCGTGGGAAACTGCCTGAGGAGGGTGGGGGCAGGATTGGCAGTATTGGAAAACTGTGGGGCGGAGGGGCACACCTCATCAACAAGGGTACCTGCATAATGAACATTTGTATACCTAACCTTGAATTGTACCCAACATATTAAAAATCAAAAAACAAAAAACAAAGTTAGCATTTGGCACATGGGTCACTTTGGTTAGTTTCATGATCTGGCTCCTGTGCCTCAGTACCTGAGTCAGTCTGATAGAGGATTTGTAACGAGATCTCTGTCTATGCACGGAGTTGTGGTGAGCATCATAGTCATTTTCTTCAACTAGGACTTGAACACTTTCTGTGTACCAGGCACTGTCCAGAAGACACAGTAGTGTTCTTGGGAGCTTATATCCTGGGGAAATCATATAAGTTGACAATGCTGTGTAAATGTAGGGGATTATCATTTTAGGTTAAAGGATCGAAACACATCTTGGGGGAAAAATTCTCCTTTGTAGGACATAAAATAGATTTGGCTTAAAATTAAATTAGTTCTGTTTTGTATTAGGATATGACTAGATCAATGAAGAGATCAACAATACTGAGCAAAATGATCATTTTAGAGTGCAGCAAAACAGTGTTTCAAGAGCTTCTTTTGCTTCTAACTATATAAAATAATGTATATGCATTTTGTCACATAATACAGTCATACTACATAATGACATTTTGGTCAATGATGGATCCCATATGTAGTGGTGGTCCCATAAGATTATAATGGAGCTGAAAAATTTCTATCATACTAATACTTACCATTGTGTATCTATTTCCTCACACTATTCAGTGCAAGTTTGTACACGTTTGTAGCCTAGGAGCAATTAACTACACCATATAGCCTAGGTGTGTAGTAGGTTATACCACCCAGGTTTGTGTAAATACAGTCTATAATGTTCTCACAACAACAAAATCGCCTAGTGATGCATTTCTCAGTATGGATCCCTTTTGTTAAGTGACACATGACTGTATTTGTTAATTTTTATTTTCTCAACTATTATTTTCCCAAAAACTTAAGCAAGAAAGCCATGTAAAGATACAGAGATGGTGAGACAGAGTTTAGAGCTTGAAGGGGCCTGAGAGGTCATCTAATCCAGATTCCACATTTTTACAGATGATTTCATCAGTGATCACTTTAGAGGAATTTGCATGAAATTAAGGCTCTAGACACACATGCTTTCCATATGTAGAAGCCCAGTTTTAAAAACCTGCAATTAGATATGACAATTGGGAACTTTGTGCTTTCATGGTCATTATTCCTCATCTCCCAGTTATATAGATTTTCTTGTGCAAGTTGAAGTATAACCTTTGTAGGATGGTGATTGCCTGTTTGGAGATCAATCTCACTCTGCTGGAAGGATGGTGGATCTTCTCCAGCAATATGGGCTGAATTTGAGCAAAGCTGACTCTAAGGTCAGTTTGGACTCTTTCCCCGGGAACAGCTGGCAGGCATTGCCTGTTCTTGTCCTTTAAGCCGCTGGTTGGGGAGTGCATGCCAATACTTAGGGTTTTATTCTGGTTTAACAGTTCTTGGTGCTGTTGGCTCTCAGGAAAATTCAGGACAATCTCCTACTGTAACTTTAGGGTTGACCTGATTGGCAAGGGGGTCTGTCCAGTCCAGGACAAACTGAAGTCATCTGTTCATTCATGTGCCAGTGTCCTTGTACTCAGAGACAGTTGTTTCAAAGATGGCAAAATGCAGGACTTTAGGCTTTATGCTAATACAGAATGGCTATCCTTAAGGACTCCTTAGAGTCTTAGCAGAGTCCCATGTGCTACAATTTACCCTGAGTTTTAGTTTTTTTGTTTGTTTTTATCACTGAAGATATTCTGTAGTTTTTCTTAAAATAAACAATCAGCATCTAGGTCCAAATTTATAATTTTTAACGACATCCCCAAATTTGTCAGTGAATAATACAATAGCTAAGAATGTCATGTTAACTATTTAAATATGTTGGAATCTACAATTTCTCCTAAAACTCTCTTCAGAAGAGGCCTGAGGTTAAGCATATGATAAGGAAATATTTAGTACAGCAGAACACACCTAATATTAAACCAAGTTTCCAGGAATGTATTTCTATTGGGAACGCCGGAGAATGGTGGCGGGGACATGCTATTCTTTTTTTTTTTTTTTTGAGTTGGCGTCTCACTCTTGTGGCCCAAGCTGGAGTGCAGTGGCACACTCACAGCCACCCCAGTCTCCACCTGCTGGGCTTAGGCGATCCTTCCGCCTCAGCCTTGCAAGTAGCTGGGGACATGCCCTTTTAAAGTCTGACTCCAGCATGGTCAAATCTTTTTCCTGGGTTTTCTTCAGTATGGTTGGGACAGGCAATAATTTCCAAAAAGAAGTTGTTGAATACTGTTGAAGATAAAAGATGAATTAAACGTGGAGAGTAAAAGAAACATAACATTACTTATTCAATTATTCATTCAACAAATACACACTGAATATCCAGTATGTGCCTGAGATACAAGCTGTGAACAAAACAACTTGCAAAATACAGGATGATACAAAAGCAAAAAATGTCTTCAAATCACCTGTGCAAAACACAGGGACACAAAAAGAAAATTTGAAAAATATCGCATCATTCCTGTTCTCATGGAGCTTCCACTCTGGAGAAGTAGTATTTGGGAAGCTAGACAACAAACAAAGATAAAATATGTCAGTTTGGTGTTATGAGAAAAAAGAAGGGTAAGAGGGTAAAGAGTGAGGGGAAAGGTGCACTTTAGGTAGGATTGTCAAGGAAACTTCTCTGATAAAGCCTGTAAGCCACTTCTATCCCTTTCTAGTCCCAAAGGGCTGACCCAATCTTGTAAGCACCTGGGTTACCAGGTCTCCCAGTCCCCACAGGAAGGAGCCTCCACACAGATGCTAGGTTTCTGGACAACTCAATTTCCTGTAGTCAAGAACCAGTGTCTCTGTGTGGTTGACCTGAGATTTGCCTCTCAGTTCCAGTTTCTGGTCTAGAAGCCTGTATTAGTCTCCTGAGGCTGCTTTAATAAATCACCACAAACTGGGTGACTTAAACCATCGGACACTTATTATCTGGAGGCTTAAAGTCTTAAGTCATGGTTCAGTAAGGGCCTTTCTTCTTTCAAAGCCTTTAGGGATCATGAGAAAGCTTGGACTAGAAAAACAAAACAACAACAGAAGAAACAAAGCCACTAGGGGAAAATCCTTTCTTGCTTTTTCTTTTCTTTTCTTTTTTTTTTTTTTTTTAGTTGGAGTCTCACTCTGTCACCCAGACTGGAGTGCAGTGGCCGCTCCCGGCCACCACAGCCTTGACCTGCTGGGCTCCGGGGATCCTTCCGCCTCAGCCTTCCGAATAGCCGGGATTACAGGCATGCGCTACCACGCCCGGCTGATTTTTTTATTTATTATAGAGATGAGGTCTCGCTGCCCAGGCGGGTCTCGAACCCGCGGGCTCAGGCAATCCACTCACCTCAGCCTCCCAAAGGCGCGGGATTACAGGCTGAGCCACCGAGACCAGGCTTTTCTTGCTTTTTCTAGCTTTTGGCAGCCCCAGGTGTTCCTTGGCTTGCGGCAGCATCATTCCAACCACTGCCTCCTTTGACATGACTATCTTCCCTCTGTGTCTGTTTCCTTTCTTATTGGAGTAGGACCCATCCTGTATAACAACAGTTGTACTTGCAATGACTCCATTTCCAAATAAGGTCACATTCTGAGGTACTGGCGGTTAAGATATCAATATCTCTTTTTGAGGAACACAATTCAACTTATAACAGAGACCAAGAGTCCAAGACCAAGGTCTGGGGGTGATTGACACAATGACTAAATGAGCACACATACTGAGGATGTTGTAGTGCCTCCATTTCAAGCCAACTATATGACAACACTTTATGTAAAAAGTGAAATAGTCCTACAGTATGAATTGCACCCATTCTGTAATAGAAATATCATTAAGTCAAACCCTTGGATGATCACTAACTGTTTGTTTTTTGGTAGTAAATACGGGGACCCAGATTTGAAGAAACTAGGCACACCTGTTTAACCTTTTTCAATATGGAGTGATCATAAAAATAGCTAATACTTCATGAGTACTTGCTAGATGCAAGGACTGTTTTAATGTCTTACATGTTAACTCAATTATCCCAGGACAATAAAACTATTGTCTTTTTGCATTTTGCAAATGAGGAACCTGAGACAGAGTGGTTAAGTAACTTGCCCAAAGCTGATCGCCAGAGATAGAACCAGGAGAGCAATAAAATGGTGGTAAGTTTACAAATCCCTGTCTTTTTCATCTGTTTTTGTTTTGGATGCATTATTTTTAAAGGATTATGTATAATCATGAAGGATGACAAATCTGAATCTCTTCAACAATTACTTTTAAACCATTTGAGAGCCCATCCTATTTATATATTCAACTATTGTCCTTGGTAATAAGTACATACTAACTTTGCTTTTCTCCTGAATGGCCACAAATAATAAAATTAAGCAAAGCAGAAGGTGACCAGATCAAAGTGGGGAGTCATATACTCCTTTTAATCCAAAGAATGTTTTATCAACAGCTCATTCACTCATTTGGCTTTCAGTAACTGAAACCTACTGTATGACTCTAGCACAATAAGATTTTGTTTTGTAATATAGGAAGCACAGCCACTTTAAAAATAAAACACAAATGCTATCTCTTCTTGTGGCATATAAAGTAAGAAATATTACTTATGTAGTAAATTCTGAAGCTAATTTAATTTCCTATACATTTTACTGCTATGAAATGTCACTTTTATTTTTAAAATTTTTAAATTTAAATTTTTGAGTTGAGGTCTCACTCTGGCACCCAGTCTGGAGTGCAGTAGCACAACCATGGCTCACTGTAGTCTCAACCTCCTTGGCTCAGGTGATCTTTCTGCCTCAGCCTCCCAAAGAGCTGGAACTACAGGGGTGTATCACCATACTGGCTACTTTTTAAAAAACTTTTTGTAGAGACAAGGTCACACTCACTATGTTACCTAGGCTGCTCTTGAACTCCCGGCCTCAAGCGATCTTCCCACCTCAGCCTCCTAAAGTGTTGGTATTGCAGACATGAGCCACCATGCCCAGCCAGTATGTCACTTATATACATTTATTGTAAATATACAGTATCATTAGTATGTAATTGATGATGATACAATATAATAGGGTAGCATTTCATCCTTTCCATTGGTTTGCATTGAGAAAAAAATAAAACTGTGTGTGAAAAGGTCATACTGACCACAAACTCAATAGCAAGATGGCATGGGGAAGTAAGAGATCTTTGAGGAGGTGGGAAGGATCTGTCACTTTGGGGAAGCTTTAAGAATAAGAACATTCACCTCGGTCAGGAAGGAAAGCCTGTGATTCAAGAGACAGCGATCCTTAGGAGACATTAGTCTTACTAGATCCAATGTGACTATCTGACTGAGCCAGAACTCAAAATTCTACCTGCCTCTCACAGAATTAATTTAAAGAAAATGTCATAATATGGTATCCTATTTTCATTTTTATCAGCAGGGTCCTTCTGTTTCCTATCTTTAATGACTTTCTGGAGTTAACGGTAATCGTAAGTTTTGCATATGATTGCCGTTTCCCTAAATATTATGCAAATATTCTTGAAAGTGTCCTCAAAGACACTGAAAGTGGACTAAAAATCTAATATTTATTGAATACTTACTATACATCTGGCACCGTTCTAGGTGTCTTACATGAGGTATGTAATTTAGTTCTCATAGCAACTCTATGAGGTAGGCTTGATTTTTATTCCAATTTACAGATGAGGAAATATGCTTAGAGAGAAAGGCAAAGCTTAGTCTTCAGAGTAATGAGGAGAACGGCACGGTATAAAATCCTCTTGTTTTCTGTGAGCCTATTGCTGTTTTTATACTTCCTGGAAAAGCTTGCCTTCAGTGCTAAATTATACCATTCAGACAGAGAAAAACAACAAACAACTTTTTATTGTACATGTAGTATGTCAGGCACTTTATCTGGCATCACCATTAATTTTATCCCTGTAATAGCAGCCCATGAAATTTGTGTTATTTTCCAATTTTATTGCTAAGGAACCTGGGACAGAATGTAAACTAAGGCACTGCTTCCTTTATTGAGAAAGGTTTTTTAAAAATCAACCAAACTAAACAATGTGCTTGGTGACGTAGGTGATTTTACCTGCTGATACAAGCTCCTTATCTCCTTCCATACCTGTCCAAACAGTTTGAAGGCCACACGTGGAGTAGTACTGGCTTAGAAAATGTAAAGTACATTACTCATCACTTGCAGGTCAAGTGGTGGAGAACTCCGACCCAGGTCAGCTTGTACTCTTTCCAAAGACCACACTATCTTCTCCGTATTCAAGGAATGAGGCAATGGCCTCAGCAAACAACTCTGCATAATTTTCTCTCTCCATAGTGCTTTCTCTCTCCCAACCTTTGTAGTAATTTCACAGTATAAATATTATATTAGAAAAACAATGGCTATTGTAAGTGTTCAGTTAGAATTAGAGTGTCATATTGGTACATGGTAATTTATCGAGATAAGAGCAAGAAATTAAACGGAAATAAGATTGCCCTCTGGAAATTAAACGATGAAGTTCACACACATCATGGTAGACTTGACCATCAGCGGAAGTGAATAAAGAGATTGCCTGATTAAACGTGTGGTTAGAAGTGTGGAAACACCCAATATACCACTCATCATGGCCTGTAGACAATACCAGGTAGACAAGCCTGAGTGTACTTTTATCAGTAAAACCCAATCTGTTGTACAGTGTCCTGTGTGGGAAAGGAGGTCAGAGACCTGGAGTTGGCTGTGTTTATCCAGCACAGATTGTTCTTGCAGAGAGGCAATTGTGAGTCATCAGGCTTCCCCAACCTGGATGAAATATCTCTCAAAACTATCCTCCCAAGGCTTGTGCAGGGATGCACACCCATAGACCCAGCTACTTGGGAGGCTGAGGGAGGAGGACTGTTTGAGCCCAGGAGTTCAAAGCTATAGTATGCTATGATTGCACTTGTGAATAACCACTGCACATCAGCCTAGGCAACACAGAGGGATCTTGGAAAGAAAAAAACAAACAAACCCATTTACACTTTGACTTCATGTTCACCAAACAATATTTTGATTACTCCATTTCCCACATACCTCACTATCAGAACACTGGATGTCCTGGCTCAGTGCTTTAGGGAAACTCTCTTCAGCCATGTTTTCCCCTCTGCTCTCACACCACCACAACAATCATCAACACAGAATAAGGCTTCTGTGACCTATGTGGGGGGTTTCCCCCACCCACCATCCAGCAGCAGACACCGGCTGGGCATCCTGTAATTCAATTCCTACTAGCTACTGAGAGTGCCAGAGCCCACAGAGTGAGGGCTTAGTCTCCAAGACTGCCCCCTACTCCCAGACACCAGTGGCAAGTCTGGAACTTTTGACCAACTGGTTTCAAGATGGGGTTCCCATGAACCCTCTCTCTGGGTTCAAATAATTTGCTGGACTGTCTCACAGAACTCAGGGAAACATTTATGTTTGCCAGTTTGCCAAAAAGTATATTACAAAGGATACAGAAGAAGAGGTGCATAGGGCAAGGTATGGGGGAAGGGGAGTGGAGCTTCTGTGCCCTCCCTGGGTGTGCCACCCTCCAGGAGTCCTCACATGTTCACCTATCAGAAGCTCTCTGTACCCTGTCTTTTTGGATTTTTATGGAGGCTTCATATACAGGTATGATTGACGATTGTAGAGAAATGTGTTTGGACAGAAAGCACACAATGTAAACCCAGCAAGGCCTGTCTCTGTTCAGATTTTTCTTGGTCTCTCTGTGCAGCATTTCTTCCTCTAGGGTGTGACTCTCTGTGGAATGCAGATCTTTTGACCCACAATCAGATTAGAGGCCTGCCTTGAGCAGGTGAAGGAAAACAGGAGACGGTCAGGAAAAAAAATATTGTTTCCTGAGGCCTAAAGCACTCCAACATTATAATAAAACATGGTAACATGAGTTATGAGCCAGGAATTGTTGGGGAAAACCAATATCTATATCATAACACCACAATCAGATATTCAGGGCTCCTAATCAAGTAAAGAAATAACCACTATTATAACTTCTTTGATCAGAAACTATTTAACGTTGCAGCACAAACCATATCTCAGGGAGCTATTCAGTGAGAATCTTGAGCTGCTTTGAAGAGAGCCTGGTAGAGATCCTGTCACCACTTGAATACAGTACCTAGATTTTGTACTTGGAGAGGTGAATCTCCACCAGGTTCAACCCAGGTGAGTCAGCATGTGTTCTCAACTAAAACACACATCTCACACAATCTATTTCTAATGGTTGTTAAAGAGAGGTTCCCGTATGTCCATTTCTATTAACAGATACTTCTTTATCTTTTTTTCTTCTGTTTTATTGTACTAACACCATGAATAGGAGGGAAAAAATGTATTCATTCATTAAAAAATAAATACCTACTCTATGTTAGGTATTTTGCTGCATGTTGAGGGAAAAAGATGACAAAGGCATTGCTTGTATCCTAACAAAGCTCACGGTGTAGTCAGGAAGATAACTGATTAAAAGTAATTAGAATGCAGTGTCATAGATGCTGTGATGGATCATGTCCCCTTGCCTATTTCAAGGCAGCAGTCTTCTTAACTGTGCAAATGGCAACATTGTTCATTAACTTCCTTTGTCTGGAGTGCCCCTTCTATTAACTTGGTGCCAACCATCAGATAATAGCAGCAATTATAGTGTAAGATTTTTTTTCTGGTTCATTAAGCTAGAAATGTTTTGTTTTTCTTTTATATCTCAACTGTTTTATTACCTAATTATCTATGTTGATGTTTTAAAGTGGGCAGGAGAATACATTTTATTTAATTTGTTTGCAGTTGTGCCATAGGGTAATTTATTTTCTTCTAGAGAAGAGAAGGAGAGACAAGGACTTAGGAACCCCAGTGGTTGTTTGTCTGGGTTTGCCAAAAACTAAATATGACTTTGAGCAAAAGCATCTCATTGAAACATATTGGACTAGGTAATTTTTAAGGTTCCTTTTGACTCTGGTAATCTACGATTTATATATGAAATTATACATGAGGTGGACTAAAATTCAAACTCAATAGTCAGCAACTTACAACAAAAATCATAACATAAAAGTCATGCCACTGCACTCCAGTCTGGGTAACAGAGTGAGATCCTCACTAAAAAAAAAAATTTAAAAATAACAATATTTTCCGTTATACATATTTGGTAGCAGTTCGAGGTTTACTACATGTTTTCACACATGATCCTCATAACAGATGAGGAAGCTCAGGCTTGGACAGCTTAAAGTCTTTATCCATGGACCCAAAGATGATAAAGGGTAGCATCAGAGATCAGAATTTAAATGTATGCCAAGTGCAGTGGCTCACACCTGTAATCCCAGCACTTTGGGAGGACAATTGAAGTGGATTGCTTGGGCCCAGGAGTTTGAAACCAGCCTGAGCAAATTGGTAAGACCTCTCCTCTAACAATAAAATTTTAAAAATTAGCTAGGTGTGGTGGCATGCACCTATAGTTCCTACTACTTGGAAGCCTGAGACAGAAGGATTGCCTGAGCTCACAGGCCAAGGCTGCAGTGGCTGTGATCATGTCACTGCACTCCAGCTTGGGCAACAGGGTGAGACTCTGACTCAAAAAAAAAAAAAATCAAAAATCAATTTTATATCTTTTTCATCCAAAGTCACTGCTTTTCATGCTTCAATATACTGCCTCCCAAAGTGTTTTATATATTCAAGGAAAGTCTCAGGAGAATACTGCTTTTAAATCCTGTGCTAAAGAGTTTGACCCTATTGCACTTATATTATGAATCTGATTTAGAATAGAACCCAGCTCACTCCAGCTGTTCCTGGCCTGTGGGTCCCTGATGATCTGAGGGGAGTTGAAAGCTGACACGAAGTTGGGAGATATTGTTTCAGATCTCCTCATCTCCAGGAGGTTGACAGCATGAGGTTTGAAACGTGCCCCCAAAAATACGGAAAGGAAAAAAGTGATTCTAATTTAATAATGTTAAGAAACGCACTTAGTTCCTAAGGACTCTGCCTGCAAATGGCATTGAATGACTTACTGAGATTGATTCTATATAATAAATTGTTTCCCCATTAGCTGGAATTATACCCAAGTCTGCCAAAAGTGTTTTTCACACATCATTTTGTCCTTTAATGTTTCCGCAGCATAACTCCATCTAAGTCTTACGCAGTTAGCGGTACTATATTTTACTCTTTGAAACCTCCATGATCTCAAATGGAAAAACTCTTGATCTTCTTTTCTAATCTTTGAACACTGTAACTCAAAGAGAATAATTCTTACACTATGATATACATCTCCACTCTCCTTTTTAGGATGCTAAGATTTCCCACTGTCTATTCTGCTGGGGTGATATCTCCCCAGTCTTATTTACTGAAAATTTGTCAAATGTCTATTTTCCAAAAGTTGTTCCACCAAAGAGGCAACTTATATCTGTTTAAGATTAAAAGATCTGCCGGGCTCGGTGGCTCAGCCTGTAATCCTGCGCTTTGGGAGGCTGAGGTGAGTGGATTGCCTGAGCCCGTGGGTCCGAGACCCACCTGGGCAACTTGGTGAGACCTCATCTCTACAGTAAATCAAAAATTAGCTGGGCGTGGTAGCGCTCGCCTGTAGTTTCAGCTACTTGGAAGGCTGAGGCGGAAGGATCGCCGGAGCCCAGCAGGTCGAGACTGTGGTGGCTGGGAGCGGCCACTGCACTCCAGTCTGGGCGACAGAGACTCCAACTCAAAAAAAAAAAAAAAAAGATTAAACGATCGCATATTTTATTGTTGTGTCAATCATCCAGAGTATGTAAAAACCTCCCTACAATACAAATCATAAGTGCCATGGGAATGTGTAGCAAGCGTATGCTTTGTTACTTACTCTTTTAATCAAAGCACTGCATTACAAAAAAAAAAAAACTGGAATTATCTTTTGGAGGATACTTGTAGTACACTTGAAAATTGTTCCTTCTGAGTTTTTTCTGGAAATTTTGAGAAAGTTGCACCACAATTTGTGGACAAAACATCCCGAATAGTGGCAAATAGGTGATTGGTTATTCCACCATGACAATGCACATGTCCACACCATGCTGAGTGTTTGTTTTTGATCAAAAATGTCATGACCCCTGGGCCCCCACCCTCCCTATTCACCTGATCTCGACCTGACCAACTCTTTTTTGTTTCCCTGGATGAAAAAAAGTCCTCAAAGGGAAACGTTTTGCCTATGTGAAAAAGGTGAATCAAAAAAAAAAAAAAAAAAAAAACCCGTCAGAAGCACTAAAAGCCATCCAAATTAACGGGTTCAAAACTATTTTGAGCAGTGGAAAAAGTGTCTCAATAGGCATATTCCATCAAATGGAGTGTTCTTTGAAGGTAACTGAAGTTTAAACATGTAAGAATAAATACACAATTTTTATATATAAAGTCTAGGTTTTTTGGAGTCTCCCCTTGTATATATTTAATATCCAAAATTTGCCAAAAGCATTACACTTTCATGATCATAATCTGTGACAAAGATAATGAAGGGTAGTTACCTAACTTTAAAATTAGACCTTTAAAATAAAAAATTTTGGACTCATGAATACAGAAATCTAAGAGATGATTATAAAGCTGTCATTTGAAAATACTCTCAACATAAATGTGGTAGGTCTTCTTTAAAAGTGCTTTTTGTCAACTGCTGGAAAATCAGTCTATGGCCAGTCAATTTTAGTGAATAAATGGCTTGACCAAAACCAGAATGTGTGACTAGAACATTCCTATGACTGACTAGAATGCTGAGCATACACTGTAATCATCAGTAAGATACTTACAAAAGAGCTGTGCTCTCCTTGATTTTAAAGGTACTTTTATAATAATATTTCAAATAAAAAAAGTTTAAATTTACTTATGTTGTCCTGATTGCATTGCTGAGGGACATAGATGTTGGTCTGATTAGGCATTGTACCTCCTGTGCCTTGAATAATGCCTTGCCCACTGAGAGTATTCAATAAATAGTTGATGGACAAACAAGTGAACAAATGAATGAATTTTAGGAAACCTAAACAAGATCAAATATTTAGAATTTTAACCATGTAGTTATGGTTTCATTAAAGTTCTTTATTGTTTTCTTCACTATAATTATATGGTCTGGAGCCGGGCTCGGTGGTTCAGCCTGTAATCCCAGCACTTTGGGAAGCCGAGGCGAGCGGATCTAAGCCTGCGGGTTCGAGACCAGCCTGGGCAAATTGGTGAGACCTCGTCTCTACAATAAATAAAAAATTAGTTGGGCACGGTAGTGCTACTTGGAAGACTGAGGTGAAAGGATCATCTGAGCCCAGCAGGTTGACACTGGGGTGACTGTGAGTGTGTCACTGCACTCCAGCCTGGGCAACGGAGTGAGGCTCCAAATGAAAAAAAAAAAAAGTTATGTGGTCTGCTAGTAGGTAATTCATTTCTAAACCCTAAAAATCTTCTACATTTAAACTTATTTTTCAGGATAAGAATGCTCTAGGGTAACTGAATTTTATTCTATATATTCCATTGCTGGATCCCCAGTTGTGACAACCTGTTACAAACTCATCTTAATTTTCACATAAATTACATCGTAAAAAACTGGTACTATATCACCTGTACTTTTCTCTAATCAAGTTCAACAAATCATATAGAGGACCTACAGAAGTTTATTAAAGAATCATATAGAGGAACCCAGGAGGAGTAAATTCAGAAAAGGTAAAAAACAAGGCAAAACAAAACAAACCCTGAACAAACAGTGCAATTTAAACCATGTATAGATATTGTTTTAACTAGCAATTTAAAGTGCTTTGAAAACTTAAAACACCAGGCAAACAACATAGTTAATATAGGGCATGTAAGTGCAATAGGATTTAAATAACTTCACTAGACAAAATAAGGCTGATAATTCATTTAATAAGCTTGGCACAAAGCATCTGTTAAAATGGGTGACCTATTCCCTCAATGGAACATCAAACTTGACTGTTCTCATTTCCATCACTTTTGTACTGCAGAGCCAACTTTGCTTACTGGGTTTCCTTAGATGTAGGGAGTTTCAGGTAAATAAAAGATGTGTTAAATCATGAACAATACTTGCAATACCACTGACTGAAAGAAGTATATAATTATCTTGTGCTCTCTAGAATCTGACATAACAATGCTTTAAGGCAAGCATAAATCTTGAGGTAAAGGTTGAAAATAAAAATGCAATGATATGTGAGTACACAGCCTATAGTCAGCAACTGCAGTATAGTTATGTGCTGTGTAACCTGTGTTTTGGTCTTCGACAGATCATATATATAATGGTGGTTTCATAAGACTGTAACGGAACTCAAAGATTTCTATTGTCTGGTGATGTAGCCATTGTAACACTGTAGCACAGTTACTTTATTTCTTTATAAATTTAGGGCAGACTAAGTGCAAGGTTTATAAATTCTACAGTAGTGTACAATAATGTCCTAGGCCTTCACATTCACTCACCACTCACTGATCCACTGGGAGCAACTTCTATTCCTGCAAGTTCCATTTGTGGAGGGGTTACGTTCATCAGGTATAACATTTTCTGTCTTTTGTACCATATTTTGACAGTACCTTTCCTATGTTTAAAATATGTTTAGATTCACAAATATTTGCCACTGTGTTACAGTGGCCTACAGTATTCAGTACAGTAACATGCTGTACAGGTTTGTAGCTAAGAACAATAGGCTAAACGCTTGAGCCTAGCTGTGTAGTAGGCTACACCATCTAGGTTTGTGTAGCCACACTCTGATGTTTGCACAACAAAATTACTATTTCTCAGAACAGATCCTCAGCATTAGGTGATACAGGATTATATTTCAAAGTCTGTTATTAACTATATTCTTTGGGTTTAAGGAACAGAGAAGTCAGAACCTGGATAGTTTTAGCTAAACTACACAAATGTTTTTACAAGTAACCTTGGGAAAAGAGGGTGTAAGAGAAAGGTAGAAGTAGAAAGAAGAAAAATTTTTTTGAGTCGGAGTCTCACTCTGTCGCCCAGACTGGAGTGTAGTGGCCGCTCCCGGCCACTGCAGCCTCGACCTGCTGGGCTCCGGCGATCCTTCCGCCTCAGCCTTCCAAGTAGCCGGAATTACAGGCATGCGCTACCACGCCCGGCTAATTTTTTGATTTATTGTAGATTTGAGGTCTTGCTGCCAGGCGGGTCTCGAACCCGCGGGCTCAGGCAATCCACTCACCTCAGCCTCCCAAAGGCGCAGGATTACAGGCTGAGCCACCAAGCCTGGCTAAGGAAAATTTTTAAAGAATAGATTGACTGGTACCTGTTTATGACAACTATTACTGTGTTTGGAGAAAGAAAGTAAATTTGTGGCTTTTTGGGGAAATCATTCATGCTAACAATTTTTAAAGTGCATAAAGACTATATTTTAATGACAGAAAAATACTTAACATTTTAAATCAAAAGTGCTTATTATTACTTTTCTTCTTTAAAAACTGTAGATTTGATGTTGACAGATAATGTCAGAATATTCCACTCCAAAAGATACCACTTTGACATAAAGATTATTTGGAGTTAAATGCACTTGAGAAACAGCAGATACAAAAGGGATACTCTACCCCTGAACCAGGAGAGAAGAAACATTCTTGTTACCAGAGGTGGGGAGTAGAGGCTAAGAAAAATCCCGAACAAACAGACCTTGTTAGAATAGCTTTTCTTTTAGCCTCCCCACACATTTTAGTTACTTTTCCACAATCACCACTCTTTGTTCAATCTACTACATAAGCATTTGGATGTTGCTACTTCTTTAGGTCTTCATTATCCTATTGGGGTTCTCACGTACTTATAAAAAATCTGTATGCTTTTCTCCTGTTAGTCTCACTTACCTTAATTCTTAAGCCGAGCCAGAGACCCTAAGACAGTAGAGGTAAAGTTTTGCTGTCCCTATGTCTGCTTTTTAAACAAGACTAATAAAATCAATCCCAAAATATTTGTAACAAATAATTTGCCAATTCTTTTCCCTGCCTATAGAATGTGATGTTTGACCTAAAATATCTCTAGGGTTCCTTTTAATCTAATATTGTATATTTTGCTTTTTTGTTTTTGTTTTTTGTGGGTTTTTTGAGTCAGAGTCTCACTCTATCGCCTGGGCTGGAGTACAGTGACACGCTCACAGCCACCCCAGCATTGACCGGGCTCAGGTTGCCCCCACACCCAGCTAATTTTTTGATATATTGTAGAGACGAGGTGTCACCAAGTTGCTCAGGCTGGTCTCAAACTCCTGGACTCAAGCAATCCTCTCGCCTTCCAAAGTGCTGGGATTACAGGCTTGAGCCACCGTGCCCGGCCTATTTTGCTTTGAATGGTGAAATTGATAAGTGTTTACTCAATCACTAAACAATTTTAGTATGTGTTTATATGCTGGTCACTATGCCATCACTGGAAATGCAGTGGGAAACAAAATCATTCAACTACTTCATTGTCAATGGGAGAAATCAAGGGTGGAAACTGATTGCTATCCAGTAATTTCTACAAAAATGATGAAAATGATCCTGTTAAGACAAAGATAATTCTCTATTTGAGATAGACAAGCTCCATTTTTGTTGTTGTTAAAATAATAAGGCTTTCCCCATTACTTTGCAAAACAGAGATCTAATTCAGAACACTTTAGTGAGGTTCTAAATTCTCGGAGCTCTGGTGGCTGTCAGTCACCCCCAGGTGGCTCAGCCTGTAATCCCGCACTTTGGGAGGCTGAGGTGAGTGGATTGCCTGAGCCCGCGTGTTCAAGACCCGCCTGGGCAGGCAAGACCTCATCTCTACAATAAATCAAAAAATTAGCTGGGTGTGGTAGCACATGCCTGTAATTCCGGCTACTTGGAAGGCTGAGGCGGAAGGATCGCCAGAGCCCAGCAGGTCGAGGCTGCGGTGGCCGGGAGTGGCCACTGCATTTCAGTCTAGGCGACCAAGTGAGATTCCAACTCAAAAAAAAAATATATATATTGCCTGTTGAATAAAACATCCCAAATGGAAGCATGAAGGTCCATCCTAGTTATCATTTGTAGGCCTTTTGCCAATATAACTTATCACCATACAGGTGAAAAGGGAATGAGGTTCTGAACTAGGCACATACTATCCCTTAGTCTTTGCAACAATTCTGCAGAGGGAGTAACATTATCTTTTCTTAACCGAGAAAATAGGCTCAGCGAGTGAAGTAATTTGATTAAAGGCATGTTGCTAGAAAGTAATGAAAAGCTTTAAAACCCAAGTTTGTCTGGCTCCAAATAATCATATTCTTTTCACTATACTATGCTTCTTCCAATAAAAGTGTTCTATTTTGTGGAACACTAATGAGGCAAGATTTTCCACAAGCATAAATGGATGCAATGGTTAGCTAACTTTGGGAAATGCCAAGTATGTTAAAGGCAGAGAAGGGTTGGGCGTGGTGGCTCAAACCTGTAATCCCAGCACTTTGGGAGGCCAAGGTGAGGGGATTGGCTGAGCCCACAGGTTCAAGAATGGCCTGGGCAACTTGGTGAGACCTCGTCTCTACAATAAATCACAAAAATTAGCCAGGCATGGTGGCGTGCGCCTGTAGTTCCTGGAAGGCTAGGTGAAGGGATTGCCTAAACCCAGCAGGTGGAGGCTGCGGTGGCTGTGAACATGCCACTGCACTCCAGCCTGAGTAACAGAGTGAGACTCCAACTCAAAACAAAACAAAATACAGTATATATTGAGTATTACAATTTTTAATAACTTTTTCTTTCTTAAAATTTGTATATTTTTGGCACCGTCTTTGTATATAGATAGATAGATGTATATATATCTTGCCAATAGTTGATGAAAACTATTTTTGTTATCACATTTTTAAACATATGAATTCAATATATTACTTATACCTCTCATACAAAAATGAACCTAGAACCAGCTTACAAAATAGGCACAAATGAAAGTATAATGCCAACAAAATTCAAATGGCTGGTCACTGAAAAAAAAAAAAAAGGCAGAGAAGTATTACATAAAAGAAATGTTTAATTATACTTAATCTTTTCCCCCCAAAACACATGTGACTAACAAATCCAGATGTTTTTTCATTTAATACTTATTAACATCTCTTGAAACTAATTAAAATAATCTGGCATATGCTTAGTTAAATGATTGAAAGAGAAAAAAGGGTTGAATGAGAGATTCAGTTGGAAATTCAGTTTGCAAAGCAACTAAAAAACTAGTAGCCATGAAGGATGCATTTGAAAAAAACACAGTCCGTGCTCCCAGGGTAGCTGAGAGATGGAGGTGGTGGGTGGATGGAGAGAATCAGAGGCAAAAAGGGAAACAGACTTGAAATAATACAGACAGCATATTTTCAGCAAGTTTTTAGTGATTCATGTGGGCAGAAGATGAAGAGAAGATTTGGGAGAAAAAAGAGGCTTGAGCTGGCTCCTGAGGGATGTTAAGATTTAGACGGGGAGTAAAGGCTGAGAGACACTGAAAGCCAAAACACATTCAGAGGAGAGTAAATAAATGATTCTCAGGAACTATGTAGGGAAATAAAATAGGACAGGTAGGGTCGGTCTCAATCATAGACAGAAATCATTCTGTTGGTAAATGGAAGGATTAAATCTGAGAGACCATGTAGAAGATTAATTAATCCCTATAAGTACGACTGAGACAGATTTTTGAATTTTACAACTAGAAAGGCTCGTAGTTAATAAATGGGCTCAAAGTTAATAAATATCTCTAATGAATTAGTCAACCCTTTGCTCTACAGATCTGATAATGGAATCCCAGAGGCCACTTGATTTTCTTAATGTCACACAGCTTATTAGCAGCACACTTGAGCTGATAGCTCAGATTTTCTGACTACCAAGAAGTACAGTACTCACGAATTGAGCATAAAACGGTGCCAAAGAAAGGAAGTGTAGAATGTGGAACACGGCAAGGACATAAGTCAGCGCATCGGACAGAGGGATGGTTTCTGTTTGAAGAGGTCTATATAAAATAAGACAACTAGTCCAAAACCACCTACTGCAAAAGATCTTTTAGTTGTTTCCCTGTCACAACATAGCCCACTACCTTGTGCAAACAATGTGTGCTTGGAGTTAATTGTTGGCAAAGGAACAAGACTGTAAAACTGTAAAAAGGAAAATTCCATTTCTAAAAGGCAGCACTATCTCAAAAAGCACAGGGGCCAGGCATGAATGCGCCCCCCCCCTTGTATAGTTCCGGCCACTCTGGAGGCTGAGGCGAGAGGATCACTTGAACCCGGGAGTTGGAGGCTGCAGAGAGCTTTGACGGCGATCCAGCCTGAGCAACATAGCAAAGACTCTATCTTTAAAAATATAAAAATAAGTAAATACAACTTAAAAGCCTACGGGAAAGTGTAACAAAAGCACAAAGGTTCTTGACAAAAGAGCGCACCGTTGGCATCCCCACTCTACCTCACGTCATAATCCTTTGATTTACTACTTATTATTAAGGACACATTCCATAGCTATTTGCTTGAAATGTGTTTGGCGAGGGGACTAGCTTCAAAGGAGAATACTAACAACAAATAAAAGAAATTCTACAATGAAAACCCAGGGTGGTCAAAAAGGTAGCATTGATTTGGGGTAACATCTTGACCAAAAAAAAAGGATGAGGCTAGACCGCGTGAGCATCTTTGGCCACGAAAGCACGCGAGGATAGCGATCAAATGCAGGACGGGGCAGGGGAGAGGGGAGGGGGAGGAGATAAGCGTTTCCCCCTCAGTCTGGGGGCTCACGGATGGCCTGAAAAGTCGGAGCACAGAATCAAAACCCCAGAGGGCAAGCGTCGCCGCCAACGGGGGAAAAGATGATCGCTCGGACTGCCGAGGGCCAGCAGCGTCAGATGACAACGGGACGACGCCCTCGCGTCGCGAGAGACGCCCTGCAGCCGCGGAAGGCGGCTGGCCACGCCCAGCGCGGCCGCGTGCGGAGACTATCACGCCAGACGCCACAGCAGGCCGCCGCGGGCGGGGCCGTCAGCGCGGCCTGACGCGCAAGGCACTGTGGGACTCGTAGTCTTTCTCCCTTTCAGCGCACGCGAGCCGAGGAGACCCTGGTTTATGCAAATAACCCATGCCTCCCGACCCTGCTTTCCTTTCCCTCCCCCCACCCCCACCGCCTTTCACCGGGAGTTTGAAAATTCCCGCGGAGCCGGCGCTGGAACCCGGAAGCCTCGCGAGAACTCCAGTCCCTGCCGCGGCGATCTCCTTTCCTCCTCTCCTCCCTCTCCGTCCCCTCCCTCCTTTCCCTTCCCCTCCCCTCCCTTCCCGGGCGTGAGAGACTAGCTCTGTCTGCCTGGCGGAATGCGCACAGAGGGGCCGGCGC
Source organism: Carlito syrichta (assembly GCF_000164805.1). Taxonomy (NCBI): domain Eukaryota; kingdom Metazoa; phylum Chordata; class Mammalia; order Primates; family Tarsiidae; genus Carlito; species Carlito syrichta. Next base: position 259,008 of record NW_007257457.1, read on the forward strand.
CGTCCGAGGCAGGGAGGCAGAGTTGCGAGCGGGAGGATCTGGAATCGCGACGGGCGCGGCGGCTGCCTTTTAGCCGCTGAGGGGACCGCGAGCTTGCAGCCGACGAAGGCCCTCTCGGGGCGGTCGCGGGCGGA
>NW_007257457.1:259312-267320 GCF_000164805.1 Carlito syrichta
CCCCTGCCCGGGGGCGGCGTGGTCCGCCCCTCCTGCGTTCTGCGGCCCAGCGCGGCGCAAGCCTCGGCGGGCCCTCCCGGGTGCCGAGCTCCCGGCGCTGCGAGCCCCGCTAGCGTTAGTGTGCGTCCCGCGGGCTCCTCGGCCTGGCCGGGGTGAGTCCGGGGCGGGAATGAAGTTGGGCGCGTGGTTGGAAACGTGCGGCTCAGTTTCAGGGAACTGGTCGGAGAAGGACTTAACAGTCCATCTGGGAGCGGGTGTCAATTTGCCTTACTGGTCCTCCTCACCTGGGACGTTGAGAGCGATTACTTTGGCCATGGGTTGACGGCTTTTAAAATTTCTCTAGGGATGGGTTAGTTTTGTTCTCAAAGCCAGCGGGGTTTAGGCTAGACGTGTATTGGTGTATGGGATGAGCATTATTTTTGTGGGGTTTTTTTCCCCAAGATAATTGGAGAAATTTTGGGAAAAACCGAGTTCTTTGAACGTAAGTCTCTTGGAAACACTCAATTTGTTTATTCTCAAAATACCCTGAAGAGCCTGTGGATTTTAAGAACAGTCTTCTGTGAACTTTCACTGATAGGGTCTCTGAGGTGAGAAGTTAGGTGGTTTACTTTATTTCGGAGGATTTGACCAGGGATGACAACAAGCCCAGTTAAAGTGAAATACTCCAAGAGATGCTGTAAGTGTTGCTAAGCGCTATGGGAAGTCTACATTCTCTCAGTGCTATGGTTCCTCCCCTCCCCCCGCCCCCGCCGTCGTCCCCTCGTTTTCCAGTAACCTAGTACCCAAGTATCACCAACTCGCCAACAACAATAATTTTCCCCAACGAATGAAGTCTTATTTCCCTAGGCTAGCTCAATGACGTCGACAGTAAGTCTGTTCGACTGTCCTCATGTGTTCACAGATTTTGCCCTTTGGCTAGTCCAGAATCATCACAGTCTTGGGCTCATTCTCATGAAGAGATGCTGTGCTTTGATATTTCTTTGCCCTTGTCCTTCATTGTGGAGTGTCACTTACCTTCTTTAAATTCTCAAATTTCAAATCCTCCCGAATGCCATCTTTTCTCTGTATTATTTCATTTCCCTTTATCCCACTTCTTGCCTGGCATTTCTCAGCATCTATGCCTCTATTGTAGCATTTACTGTTTGTGTCAGATGGTTTTGTTGTTGTTGTTGTTGTTGTTTTTGAGTTGGAGTCTCACTCTATCGCCCAGGCTGGAGTGCAGTGGCTGCTCCCGGCCACCGCAGCCTCGACCTGCTGGGCTCCGGCGATCCTTCCTGAGTAGCTGGAATTACAGGCGCGCGCTACCACGCCCGGCTAATTTTTGATTTATTGTAGAGATGCGGTCTCCCCAAGTTGCCCAAGGTGTTCTCGAACCGTGGGCTCAGGCAATCCCTTAACCTGGCCTCCCAAAGTGCTGGGATTACAGGCTTGAGCCCCCGCCCCCGCCTGTGTCATATATTCTAATGATTGATTATGTATTTCCTCTTCTAGATTGTAAACTCAAAGTCAGGATGTAGATCATCTTTCTGCCCATGCATTCCCTTCCCAGCCCAATGTTTTAAAAGTAATTGGTGATTAATAAATGCTTGAATTAAACTGGAAAGAACATTACTAAAAGACTGAAAGTTTCTGAGTCCACTGGTAGTTTACATTTACATAACTGTTGTTAGTCTTTGTTAGTCAAAAAGAAAAAGTAAAATTACATACAACATGGTTTGTAGAAATGCGTGCTCAGTTTATGTAATATAAAATATTGGACAGCTGGATTAGAGTTATGTTTTCTGTGGTGGAATTCATTTACTTTAGGAATATGTGGACTGGGTATGGTGGCTCACACCTGTAATCCTAGCACTTTGGGAGGCAAAGGCTAGAGAATTGCTTGAGGCCAGGAGTTCAAGACCAGCCTAGGCAACATAGCCAAGACCTCGTCTCTACAAAAAATCAAAAACTTAGCTAGGTGTGGCGGTATGCTCCTGTAGTCCTAGCTACTTGGGAGGTTGAGGTGGAAAGATTGCCTGTACCCAGGAGGGCAAGGTTGTGGTGAGCCTTGATCATGCCACTGCACTCCAGCCTGGGCAACAGAGTGAGACCCTGACCAAAAAAAAAAAAAAAAATAGGGAATATGTGTATTTCACACAGATTTATAGTACTGTTTCAACATCTGCCCTAGTTGCTATATTAATTTTGTTTTGCTTAATACTGAAACAATGTATACATTAAAATAAGTTGGGCTCAGTATTGAATTTTCAAAAATTTATTTTATTGTTCAGCATGTCTAGTCCATGTCCCTGTTAGTATCCTGCTGTAGAATATTCTGTTATTCTAATTTACCTATTTAGGACCTCTTAGTTGCAAGGCATTATGACCTTGTTGAATACCCAGGAATAAGATTTGAATTCCTTCTAGGAATTCATAGTATAGTGGAGAGGACAGGCAAACATTAAAAATTTTTTTTTTAAAAAAAATCATATTTGGGATTAGTAGCATAAAGGTAGAAAGGAGTGATCTCAGAGATGAGATTATGTATTAGGAAGTTAGTCCATGAATGAAGGGTGGAACTTTGGCAGATGAATGAGGGAAGAGCATAAATAAAAGAATGAAAGTGCTAGGCAATGACAAGCTAATGAAGGAAGTGATTTGGGAGACAAGGCTGTGAAGATAGCATGGAGGGCATTGATTGCCTGTGGCTAAGGTGTCAGCTTTATACATAGTAGGGAGTTATTGAAGGTGTTTGAGGAAAGGACTAACATAATCCATCTGTGCTTTATTAAGATGAACAATATTTTCACTCAAAGCCTGTAGAACATTCCTGCTCTGCCTACCTAGACTTTCAAAAGGAGTTGACACTTTGTAAGTTACTGTTTTGGAGGTTGCCGATGCTGGCAGGTCATAAAAGACTGGGACTTTATTTAATTTTGTACAATATTAAACATAGCTGCTTAAAGTCTGTTTGTACTTTATGTCTTTATATGAGATATTCTTTTGAATACAGTTTTTAGAAGTTCTCTTTAGTGTGCTTTAATGTGAGAAGTCTTAAAGCCAATTTTTGCCTTATAGATTCAAACTCTACCTTATAGATTTGAAAAACTTTAATTCATTCATTGTTTTGAATTCTTATGTTGGGCCCCATGATAATTTTGGAGAGAGAAATACTCCCCTTTTCTAGAAGCTTGGGTGTGAAAGAAAGGAAGACAGAAGGTAGAAGTACAAGACTACGTGTATTAGTAAGTGGTAGAAACTGGACTTAAAGCCATTTTTGTCTAATTCAAAGTTTGTACCCTTTCTAGTTCTCTCTATGGGACCTGTGATTATTGCACAAATCGTTACTTCGCAGATACTAAGGGCTTTGAGAAAAGTTTTTTCCTCTTTGAAGTAGGCCTTGATATATTATGGAAGTTTGAGAACACTGCTCTAATTCTAGTGGAACTAACGGAGCAAATTCCTTTGGCTATGTAGAAGTCAAGTTTAATTATGCAGGACTCAGAATTGAATTAAAATTGTTCTTCTAATCCTAAGAAGCAATTTAATAAAGAAGGGGGATGCGATAAAGATAGGGGAACATAGAAGGTATATAATATGAAAGGTAGAGAGGATGATGTGAATTCAGCATTTCATTTTTGTGCATCTAGCATTTTAGGATGCAGTAAGCATTTCAGTTTTGGTTGAATGAATTCAGAAATAGACTCAGAATGATGAATTGGTTATTCGTTGAATGTGGGAGGCAAGAGAAGGAGATTCCTAAGAAAGTTAAACAGCTTTAAGAATTCAAAGTTATAATCTTTAATTTCTAAATCTCCAAGGATAGTATTGATTTAACATTGTTATAGTGTTAATTTTGGGGGGAAATAATTTGGGCATAGGCCAGATCTACAGGGGTGCTTGGAACCTTTTAATGCTTGAAAATATAAAAATTGTCTTAGCCCATGGTCCATACAGATCTAAGTTCCATTTTTCATGGATTAATACAATAAATACGTATTGAATGTATTTCAGCATAAGGTATCAACGAATATTATGATGAACCTACTCACTGGTAAATTCAAGATTACAAATGTTTCATAAAACATTCTGATTCTTTTTATTTTAGGTTAGCTGTGGGCTTATATAAATTCAATTTCAAGTGCCTTCCTATCCCCCTTTAAAATTCTCATTTACTGTTTAAAAGTTCTCATGTCTTGGGATTTGGTGAACAAGTCAAATTGCCATCTCTTACCCTTCATTTAAAACATTCTTTCTAGACCATTGTCCTTCTCACAAAGAAAAATTTTTATTTTCATGAGTCAATTTTCACTTCTAATGGTATATTGTCTTTTGGGATTAAAGGAATTTTTTTCCTTAAAAAAGTAGCATGAAGCTGGGCTTGGCGGCTCGGCCTGTAATCCTGCGCTTTGGGAGGCTGAGGTGAGTGGATTGCTTGAGCCCATGGGTTCGAGACCCGCTTGGGCAACTTAGCGAGACCTCATCTCTACAATAAATCAAAAATTAGCCGGGCGTGGTAGCGCGTGCCTCTAGTTCCAGCTACTTGGAAGGCTGAGGCGGAAAGATCGCCGGAGCCCAGCAGGTCGAGGCTGCAGTGACCAGGAGCGGTCATTGCACTCCAGTCTGGGCGACGGAGTGAGACTCCAACTCAAAAAAAAAAAAAAGTTGTACTGATAATGTGTTGTGGCTTTTATATTTTAATTTATTTTATTTTTTCTTGTTAAAAAAAAAAGTAGCATGAGCTGGGCTCGGTGGCTCCGCCTGTAATCCTAGCACTTTGAGAGGCCAAGGCGAGTAGATTGCCAGAACCTGCAAGTTCGAGACCAGCCCAGGCAACTTGACAAGACCTCCTCTCTACAATAAATAAATTAAAAATTAACTGGGCGTGGTAGTGCATGCCTGTAGTTCTGGCTACTTGGAAGGCTGAGGCAGCAGGATCGCTGGAGTCTGGCAGGTCGATGCTGGGGTGGCCTGATGCTGGTGTGCCACTGCACTCCAGCCTGGGCAAGAGTGAGACTCCAACTCAAAAAAAAAAAAATGTGTTATGCTATACATCTTAGAATGATGGTATAAAGATGAGGTGTGGTCCCTGAAACCACAAGACAGATGTGGTATTAATTCTTTCTAAAGATTTTAAAGTCTGATTAATTCCTGGTACATAGAAGTTGCTTCATAGATAATAGCTTCCCCTTTAGGGGTGTTGGGCTATTTCATCCATCTATAATTTTCTATTTCTGAATCATGTTGAGGAAGGGATCTATTTTTTCAGAACGGATAACTAAACTGTGTCAGAACATTATTAAAAATTTGTAATTTTCACAATGATTTTGAAATGTTTATCTTTGTCGTAAGTAAATTAGTTTAGTTTCTCAACTCCTTGCTTTCATAGATTTCTGTGTTAATACAGTATTTTTTATCTTCTCAAAAATCAGTTTTTTATTTCACTTTTTTTTTTGTCTTTTCTGTTTTCGATTTCAACTCTTTCTTTTGGTTATGTTGGGTTTAATTGACTCTTTTTCTAGTTTTTTAAGGTAGAAGCTTAAGTTATTGATATGAGATCTTATAGGTATTAGTGCTATAAATTCCTCTCTAAGTACTACCTTAGCTGTATCTCACATATTTTATTTTTTTATTTTTTGAGTCATAGTCTCACCGTATCGCCCAGGCTGGAGTGCACTGGCATGCTGATGGCCACCACAGCCTCAACCTGCTGGATTCAGGCGATCCTTCCACCTCAGCCTTCCAAGTAGCTAGAACCACAGGCACACGCCACCATGTCCAGCTAATTTTTTTGACATATTGTAGAGATGAGATCTCGCCAAGTTACCCAGGCTGGTCTTGAACCTCTGGGTTCAGACAGTCCTCTTGCCTCCCAAAGTGCTAGGATTACAGGCATGAGCCACTGTGCCCGGCCACCACAAATTTTAATGTCATATTTTCATTCAGTTCAAAGTACTTTTTATTTCCTTTTTTTATTTCTTCATTGATCCTTGGGTCATTTAGACATGTGTTTAGTGTTCAAATACTTGAAAATTTTCCAAAAGTTTCTGTTATTGATCATAGAAATCATACATACTTTAACTTGAATGTTTTTCCATTTGAGATTTCTTTTATGGTCTAGAATATGGTCTGTCTAGGTAAATTATCTGTGTGCCTTTGAAAAGAATGTGTAGTCTTATTGTTGGGTAGACTGTTCTTTAAATAATCAGTTAGATCCAGTAGGCTGGTAGTGTTGTTTTCTGTCTAATTGCTCTATCAGTTATGGAGGGAAGAGTATTGAAATCTCCACTTATTTGTGAATTTGTATGTCTTTTTCTTTCAGTTTTTTTTTTTTTTTTTTTTGAGTCGAAGTCTCACTCTGTCACCTAGGCTGAAGTACAGTGGCACTCTGCTCATGGCCACCTCAGCCTCGACCTGCTAGGCTCAGGTGATCCTTCTGTTTCAGCCTTTGAAGTAGTTGGAACTACAGGCACACGCCACCATGCCCAGCTGATTTTTTAGATTTATTGTATAAATGAGGTCTCACTGTGTTGCCCAGGCTAGTCTTTAACCTGGGGGCTCTCTGGCAATCCTCTTGCTTCAACCTCCCAAAGAGGTGGGATTACAGGCATGAGCCATAGTGCCTGGCCTTTCTTCTTTCAGTTCTGTCAGGTTTTTGCTTCATGTATTTTGAAGCTTTATTATTAGATACATAAGTATTCAGTATTGTTAATTCTTGTTGAATTGACCTTTTTAACCTTATGAAATGACCCTCTTTATCAACCTCGTAATATTTGCTCTGAATCATATTTTGATGTTAATATGTATTAACTGCTCCAGCTTATTAAATTAGTGTTAGCATGGTGTGTCTTTCATCATTTTACTTTAAACCTTTTCTAGTCTTTTTATTTAATTTGAGTCTTACTTTTTATTTCAGTCTGACAGTCTGCTTTTTCATTGGTATTTTAGGTCATTTAATATGATTATTGATGTAATCTGACAGTCTGCTTTTTCATTGGTATTTTAGGTCCTTTAATATGATTATTGATGTAATTTGGTTAGGTTTAAATCTATCATATTCCTACTTTTCATTTGTCCCATTAATTTTTCTCTTTGTTTGGGCCATCTTTTAAGTATTTTTACCTCTTTCATTGGCTTATCAACTATATATATGTGTGTTATGTGGTTGTTTTAGAGTTTACAGAAATCTTTAAATTATTATGGTTTATCTTCTAACAATATTATAGTATTGCTTGTAAGTATGTTATGAACTCAGTATATTGCTGTCATTTTTGCATCAAATAGACAATTTGTCTATTTTTTTTTTTTTTTTTTTTTTTTTTGAGTTGGAGTCTCACTCTGTTGTCCAGGCTGGAGTGCCGTGGCACACTCACAGCCACCCCAACGTCAACCTGCTTGGCTCTGGCAATCCTTCTGCCTCAGCCTTCCAAGTAGCTGGCACTACAGGCACACGCTACCACACCCTGCTATTTTTTTGATGTATTGTAGAGACGAGGTCTTCCTAACTTGCCCCAGCTGGTCTAGAACCCCTGGGCTCAGGCAATGCTCTTACCTTGGCCTCCCAAAGTGCTGGGATTACAGGCTTGAGCCTCTGTGCCTGGCCATTTTTTCCTTTTTTAAAAAAATAGTTTTGCCACATGTTTGTGTTCTTAGGCAATATTGTGTTTAGTTTTGCATGTCTTTTTAACATTATATAAATGTAGTCATTCTGCATTTTTTTTGCTGTTTTTATTGTTTAATAATATAGCTTGACCATTCGTATTGCTACATGTAGCTGTGATTCATTCTCAGTGCTCCACTGAATTTTTTTCCCCATTGAGTTTTTGTTTTGTTTTGTTTTTTTTGAGTTGGAGTCTCACTCTGCCACCCAGACTGGAATGCAGTGGCCACTCCCAGCCACCGCAGCCTCGATCTGCTGGGATCCAGCAATTCTTCCGCCTCAGCCTTCCAAGTAGCTGGAACTATAGGCGCGCGCTACCATGCCCAGCTAATTTTTTTTTATTTATTGTAGAGATGAGGTCTCACCAAG
>NW_007257457.1:267340-315539 GCF_000164805.1 Carlito syrichta
CCAGGCAGGTCTTGAACCTGCGGGCTCAGGCAGTCCACTCACCTCAGCCTCCCAAAGTGCTGGGATTACAGGCTGAGCTACCGAGCCCAGCTCCCCATTGAGTTTTAAACTTTATTTCATTTTTAATTTTTTGAACTTACTGTGTTTTCAAAATTACTTGATCATTTTTATTTTTAACTTTTACAGTTTCTTCCTCATTATCAAGCAAGATCTTTACTTTCCATAAATATATTGGAAATTTATTTTCTGTCCTTTGTAATTTCAATCTGAAGTCTTTGATAGTCTGATTTTGCTGTTGTTGATCTTGGTATCCTTGTGTAGTTTTTCTTTGTAGTTTCAGCTTTGCAATTCCAGAGGATATGTGATTGTGTTTGTGGGTTTCTTGGAGCATTACCAGCCTGAGAATACCTCATAATAAAGTCTTCCTTTGGAGATTTTCATGTTGCCTACCTTGAATTCTGGCTATGATTTGTGTGAAAGAAAATGTTATATTTCTGAGTAGAGACTCAGAGCCATGGGCAAGGTGGACTTGTTATTTTCCATTCTGCACAATGGGTGTTTCTCTTGCTCACCTTTAGGGTGATGATATATCGTCCCATGGAATTTAATGGTAGTGAGGGGAAGCTCTTATTAGTTCTATTCACCCTAGTCTTTATCTTTGCCTCTGTGGATCTCGGATTGCTCAAGACAAGATCGGAGTCCCCATGATTGAATTTGCTAGCTAGCCTTCAAGACCAAAGCCAGGTCTCCCAGAATTCCTGTGTTCTCTTTGCTTTTAGCTTTGCCAACTCATTCAGTCGGAAAGATACTTTTATGTTTTAACCAGCATTTTTGGTTGTTTATAATGGGAGGGCTCATTCAGGGAATCTAGACTTCTGCAAATTAGAGATGAAAGACAATCTTAGACTTTTTCTATCCAGTGGAAAATATATTGTAAACTCAATTTCTGAAGTTTCTGTGGACTTGCACATTTTTTTCATGGACTTTTTCCCCTTTTACTAAAGAGCTCATTTTTGTAAAATATATCAACCAGTTTTTCCCTGTTTTGGGGGTTGAAGTATTCTTTGCAAGTAGGCTAGACAATAAGATGAAGTACACGGAGCCAGTTTTTAAAGAACTTAGAGAATAGTATATATCTATAGGACATCTGGCTTAATAACTCTTTACTTTCCTAAAGCTGTTTGGGAAATATTTTCTTTTTTTTTTTTTTGAGTTGGAGTCTCACTCGGTCGCCCAGGTTGGAGTATAGTGGCCGCTTCCGGCCACCGCAGCCTCAACCTGCTGGGCTCCGGCGATCCTTCCGCCTCAGCCTTCCGAGTAGCCGGAATTACAGGCATGCGCTACCATGCCCGACTGATTTTTTGATTTATTGTAGAGATGAGGTCTCACTGCCCAGGCGGGTCTCAGACCCACGGGCTCAGGCATTCCACTCACCTCAGCCTCCCAAAGGCGTGGGATTACAGGCTGAGCCACCGAGCCTGGTGGGAAATATTTTCTTAGGAGAGAATACCCAGGACCCAGATGTACATAGTATTTATTTTGTACCCAGATTTTAGTTTTGCATTATTTTTATGTGGTGGCTTTACTTTTTTTCCTGGCTGGAGATAATAAACTGTATTATAGTACAAATTAATCATAATAATATTACTTTTTAAAATATTTACAGTGGAAGTATGCGAGACTTAACTGCGCAAGTGACTAGTGATCTTCTGCACTTCCCACAAGTGACTATTAAAGCTCTTGGAGAAAACGAAATAACATTAGAATCTGTACTTCATGGGAAATTTGCTGCAGGTAAAAATAATGTTGCTAAACATTTACTAATATGATTGATTTGTAGACTGGTCTTATATAAACGAATGACATTTATAGCTACATATGTGACATCCTCAAACTGTTGAACACATCATCAGTTCTCCCTCTGATTGGAGAATTATGCTTGATTTATTTTTCTTATTAAAAATCTCACGTTTTATATCTTTTACTATTATCTATATTTGAGAAGTAGAAATAACATACAACTGTTTTTTTTTAAAAAATAATTGGTACGTTTATTGGTGATGTGTTTGGCTTAGAACCTGAACAATTATATGAATAGAAAAATATGGTTGTAGAGCCCTGGATGATAAAAAGTTTTCAGAGTCTTATTTCCTAATTCCATTAATTCGAGCAAGATCTTAACATGTAGTTTAGATTGTGTGAGATAGCAGAGAACCATACTGAAGAAACATTTATATTATAGATTTCAGTCTAATGAAAGATATAGCAGAGGACATTTTTGAAAATAAGTTTTATAGTCATCTTAGCATGCAGGCAGAAAAGTATATGTATCAGTCATTTAGCTATTTACAGTGCTATTCTCTGGAATATTAATGGTAACAATGGTACTTTCTATGCTTCGGGCCCTGTAATGAGGTAGGTATAAAACTTTTCTAAATAGGCACTCTTCTTTGTAGCTGAGAATCAAATAGGTTCAGTAACTTGATTCCATTTACATAGATAGCAAGTGTCAGAAAACAGCTTTGAACCTTGGCACTCTGGGTCCCTATTGTACCATGCTACTTTCTTAAATTATGTAACCTCCCTCAGCTGTAAATTAGCGTATCAACTATCAGTGTGGATGCATGATGGACATCTCAAATTTAGTAGTAAAAGCTATCACCATTCATCTGATTGCTCAAGCAAAAGTTAAGGGTCCACTCTTAATTCTTTTCTTTTATTCACCTCCCCAAATTGAATTCATCAGCAAGCTAATTCTATTCATTCTACTGCTAAGATTAACCTCCAGTCAATCTACTTTTCTCTATCCATAGTTATGAGTCAGGTGTCATCTTCTCCCTGCTTCTACTCTGTGCTCCCTTTGTTGTCCATTCTTAGCTTAGCAGCTGAAGTAACATTTAAAAACATAAATCAGATTGTCACTGACCTGCTTTAGACCCTCTGTTGACTACATTGCAGGCAGAATAAAATCCAAACATGACTAGTAGGCTGAGAAGGAAGAGGTTCTGATAATTTCTTATTATGATGCTAGTTATGTCTTGTCAATTAGATTGTGAACTCTTTAGGGATAGAATTATGTATTATATTTTATAAACTAGCTATAGCTGTTAGTTGAAGTCTTTTAAGGTATAATGCATTAGTTAGACTGTTAGAGTTAGACTTGGGATCTAATTCTGGCTCTGTTACTTTGTAACTGTGACTTTGGACAGGTTAAACTGTATTAAGGTTTAGTTATTTTATCTCTGTATTGAGATATAGTGAGAAATAAATGAGAGAATGTGTTTAAACATGTAGCATGGTTCCTTTACCTGAATGATTACTTTATTATTATTATTGCAACAATAGTTGCTTAGTTTATTTTACTAATTTGAAGATCACTCTGTTCTTATAAGTGCTTAAATTTCAATTTGGGGATAATACGTGAAGTTTTGTGTAATGAGCTGTATGTTGTGTACGTATATATATGTAAGAGAGCTTATTTTGTTGTATACATACAATAATAAAATAAGCACTAATTTTGCTTTTTTTTTTTTTCCTTCTAGGGAAGACTGGACTTGCTTGCTTAGCTTATGGTCCACAACTTGAGGTAGTAAACTCTATAACTGGAGAGCGATTGTCTGCGTATAGATTCAGTGGACTAAATGAACAGCCTCCTACAGTTCTAGCAGTGAAAGTATTCTCTTGGCAGAAGAGAACTGGTTTGTTAGTAGGTCTGGAAGAAGCAGAGGGAAGTGTTCTCTGTCTTTATGACCTTGGAATATCAAGAGTGGTTAAAGCAGTTGTTCTTCCTGGAAGGGTAGGTACTGGTTAAGATACCTGGATATTCTGCTTTTATAACCGAACCCCTACTGGTTACACAGGTGTGTTTACTTTCTGAAAATTCATTGTACTGTACGTTTATCATTAGTGTAATTTTATATAAATGTGTTATTCTTCAGTAAAAAGTTGAGAATAAAAAGGAGGTTAAAGATGATATTTTTATCTAAGGAACTTAACATTTAAAATACAACTTTCTTGTTCTTGATTTAAAAATTCCAAAGTTAGAACAGCAGTGACATCTAACGTTCTAATTCTCTTTTTTTGAAAAATAACATCTGAGTCTTGTTCTTGTCGCCAGTTGTGTTTTTTGAAATGTATTCATTATTTTGGAATTAAAAAAAAAATTTTTTATCTTTTAATTTGAGACTGTAGTCTTGGAGTAGTATGGAAAATATACTAGATGCTGGGGTAGATAGATTAATTGAACTTGGTTTGTGCTTTTAAAAAGCTTATAGTCCTAGTAGAAGAAGACAGACAAATAAGATTATAGCATAGAAATAGTAAATACTTGGGTAAATTTAAGCACTTGAAACATGGAGAACATCTGGATACTTTCTACCCAAAAGACTTGGACATTTCAGGTTTAAAAATGCATGGAAAAAAGCAACAGTACATGGAGCATTTAGGAAACTGACTTAATTTAGAATGACTGGGAACATGGGGACGGAGGAAGTAGGGACAAGAAATGATGAGGATTCAGATTGTGAATGGCTTTGTTTTTAACTAGGAGCCTCCTTCTATAGTCGACGGTAAAGTAATTTTAAGTCTTAAGAACTCTTGTGTTAAAAAATTTCCTTGGATTGGATCAGAGAGAGTACTGTGAGAATAGAAACAAGGAGATTTGTAGGTTGGGTATATAATGGCGAGGAACTGAACTAAGGAAATGGCTGTAGGAGTGAAGAGGATGGTTGAGACTGAAAATATATTCAGAAGGGAACTTGGACAGGACTCATCAATCATTTGGATGAGTAATTGAGAAGAAACAAGGTTCTTGAACTGGTTGCTCAATTGAGTGGATGCTTGGTAGCATATGGAAGAGAGAATGTAGAATAAAGAAAAGTTTGGGAGAGTAGTGTTAGATAGTTTCAAAAGAAGTTCAGCTAGCTTAGCTATTTTTTGGCTAGGGCATAGTATTCCCTCCTAAATATGATTTTAACTGTCTTCTAAAATTAAGATAGCATTATTAATCACTTCATATAGTATTTGTATGAGAAATACAAACTGAGATTCTATACCCTTCACTGGGGATCTGAAGAGAATATGATTTAGCATTTATAGATATTATTATAATAATTAGAAAAGGAAGAAAATGATGGAGTTACGGATTTCAGAATTAGAAACACTTTGTAATGTTTGTGTACTAATGATACAGAGAAAGAGCCAGACTTTTGTCTGTAATAGTAAGTTAAAGCCTGAAAAAAAAACTTTTAATCATATTAACTCATAAACCACTGATGCCAATTTTTTTTTTTTTTTTTTTAGGACATTCCTCAATATAGGTTGCTAATCCCTTATCCAAAATGCTTGAGACCAGAAGTATTTAAATTTTTTGATTTTTGTATTTAGGATATTCAACCTTGTATTATAGTAGAAATCACCAAACATTTTACCATCCTATATCATGCCTAATTAATTTTTATGAATTAACAGGAAACAAACAGAAAACTAAGTTTTTAAAATAAAATATAAATGATTAGGTGTAGACATTTAAAATTTGACTCGAGATGAAGAGGAAAGTGTGAACTCTATAAAGTAGCCAAGGTACATATTCTTTAATTCAAATTCTTAAGTGTCAGTGATCCAGTCACTGCCACAGTAATTGTTTCTGGAATGATTTGTGTTTATTCTTAGAAGCTGTGTAATCCTAGAGTGACTGGTTAAGAGCTTTAAAATGAGGACAATTTAGGTTTGAATTTTATACTTAATGATTATATGACATGAATAACTTGGCTAACTTTCTAAGCCTCAGGTTATTTCATCTTTAAACAGATAATTACGTAGAGTTCAATGTCAAAGGGTTATTATGATCATTAAATGAGCCAGTTAACGCAGTGCCTGGCAATAGTAAGCTCTTAGTAAACAGTAGTCATTATTCCAACTGCATATTTTTAATATGTTGAACAATTATGTAATTTCCAATATATTTGAAGATTTCATTATGTTTGAATTCACAAGTGTCAGATGTAAATTGTGATTTTATATTTGATAATATTTAAATCTATTATAAAAATTTGTTTATTGTGCTATTAGTTGTATTTTACCACTTTGGAGAAGAAAAGCAAATAGTACATTCTGTGTTATAGGTAACAGCTGTTGAACCTATAATTAATCATGGAGGAGCCAGTGCAAGCACTCAACATTTACACCCAAGTCTACGATGGCTTTTTGGAGTGGCAGCCGTAGTAACTGATGTTGGACAGATCCTTCTTATTGACCTTTGTTTGGATGACTTGTCATGCAGTCAAAGTGAAGCAGAAGCATCAGGTAATTAATTAGAAGTTCTTTACTGGAAGCCAAAAAATTGAACACCTCAATATTCTGGTGCAGTATTTTTTTTTTTTTTTTTTTTTAGTTGGGATCTTACTCTGTCACTCAGGCTGGAGTACAGTGGCATGCTCACAGCTACTGTAGCCCTCAACCTGCTGGGTTCAGGCAGTCCTTTTCTTTCATTGTCTGAAGCTGGGCACTGTGGTTACTTCTTACATGAGATACTCTATTTTGTTGATGAAGTATTCATAAAAAGTAGTCCTTGGGAAAGGTAGTGATACTGATTTGCTTCCATATATATATTTGAATAAGATCTATTCTTAAGTAAATGCCAGAACAAGGGCTAAATATAGAAAATAATGATCTTTATCAGCCATTATGAAATTATCCGGCCATGTAGTATCTAACATAGTGTTTTTGTCATATTGTTTATGTTCCTATGATAAGGCCAAGATAGAAATAATTTAATAGGAAATAATAGAGAAATTGAAAGTTTTTCTCACAAAATAACATCCTAAAATAGAACTAATGATATTCAGAAAAAAATGAAGAGAGACTGTTTTTCTCCTTTAAATGCTTATGTTTATAACTATTCTTTTTCAAATGCTTTCAGTTTTTTAAAATTATGAGATTCTGGTTTATGTAGAGAGGAAGAGCTAATCTAAAAACTCTAAAAAAAAGTGTTGATTACTTCTAAGGGATCACTTGACTCTGAAAAGGCTTTGACTTTTTGATAATGTTCTTGAGTCTTGATTTTTAAAACAAGTCTAATATATAAGTGTAGATCTTTTCATTTGTGGATCAGCTAAGAAATGGATATAAACTAGCAACATTTTGTCCAGTTTATAATAAAACTGATTAATATTGCATGTGATAAACTATTTAAGTAGAAATTGACAAGAACCAAAATCATCTGAATAAAATTTAAATATGCAAAATATGATCTAAAATTTTTGATTTGTCAGAAGTGATGGCCACGCAGGCACTTAAAAAAAATCTTCAAAAGATCTGAGTACTACATGTACTCACTCATAAGCAGACCTTGAACATTTATCATAATACTATAAGAAAGGGATTGGCAGTAGTGGGACACTGTTGCGGGGAGTGCATAGCATCAATAAGCGTACCCACTCTCAAACCAAGCAAAGTGGGGACCAAAAGGAGGCCCAAATTTTACCTGTATGATAACCACTTATGTACCTAACTTTGAATTGTATCCTACTTCTTAAAAAAAAGTCTTCATCAAGTTTTGGGTAAAATTTAAATGAAAATCATTTATTAGCAAAAACAATAACTAAAAATAAATTTGTGGAATGTTTGAATGCTCTATGGGAAATTGATGAAAGAATTAAGTAGGGATGGGCTTTTGTTGCAGTGTGTATTTTGTATGATTATAGGTATCAGGCTATTTTTAAATGCTTGTATTCACATTGAAAACTCATCAGATCAATATGGTAGTTAAAGCATTCATTTCAGAAGTCAGTAATTAGTAGGTTCACTAATGAAAGTCTCTGGATTGTTATCAGAACCATTTCTCAATTTTGAGAATTAGGAAGCAATTGAATTTTATAAAACAAAAATTAGCACTTAATGCAAAACTTATTTTTAAAAATTTTTTTTGTTTTCAAAAGTAGTTTTTGATTACAACTGTTTATTTTTCATTTTTATTTTTGAGTCAGAGTCTCTGTAACCCAGACTGGAGTGCAGTGTCACGATAACAGCTCACTGCAGCATGGACCACCACACCCGGCCTGATTACAACTGTTTAGACGTCACTGAAATACACTAACAGAAAATGAAGTTCCTAGCATATATCATTCTATAAATAACCATTCTGCAATTTTCCCGAACTTAACAGTTTTTCCTTTTTTTTTTTTTTTTTTGAGTTGGAGTCTCACTCTGTAGCCCAGACTGGAGTGCAGTAGCTGCTCCCGGCCACTGCACCCTTGACCTGCTGGGATCCGGAGATCCTTCCGCCTCAGCCTTCCAAGTAGCTGGAACTACAGGCACACGCTACCATGCCCAGCTAATTTTTTATTTATTGTAGAGGTGAGGTCTCGCCAAGTTGCCCAGGCGGGTCTCGAACCTGCGGGTTCAGGCAATCCACTCACCTCAGCCTCCCAAGGCTCTGGGATTACAGACTGAGCCACGAGCCCGGCTTTAACAGTTTTTCTTAATGCACCTTGCCACATAAGAAGATAAAGGGTCTGCCTTATTCTTTGAATGACTTTATAATATTCCATTATATGAACGGTTTATTTTGGCAAAATCTAATCATTTGCTGTTCTTTGAAAAAGTAATCAGAAGCTGAAAGAATGGGAAAGATAACCAAGTATAGTAGGATATGGTTTTTGTTCCCCCTTTATAACAGAGAATTTGCTCTTGTACAATGTTTACATTAGTATATAGGTTGGAATTTTTTTCTTATTAAAGATTTTAGACATTTTTTAGTAGATAGAAGAATACAGGAGTTCCTTTATGCCCACCACCCAAATTCAAGTTAATTTTCAACATTTACCATTTGTGTGTCTGCTTTCTTTTTTTTTTTCCTGCTTTCCAAACTCTTTTCCTCTGCATTAGGTTAAAGCAAATATGAATATTTTACATGATTATAACATCATTCATTCCTAATCACATTCATAACAATTCTTTGGCATAATCTGATATTCAATTCCTAAATAAATTAATGTGATTATCCAAAAAATCTTTTTTAAAATGTAATTTGGGATGTTTGAACTGGAAAATTCAAAGGTCTACAGTTTGACAGTTATTTCTCAAGTCTCCTTGAGAGTACAGCAATCCTCTTTCTATCTTTTACTTATTTATTTATTTACTTACTTATTTTTAGTGCCATTGACTTGCCAAAGAAGTTAGTTATCTGGTAGAGGGTCCCGCGTTTTGGAATTTACTATGTGATTTTATGTGGTGCCATTTATGGTTTTTTCTGCAAATATGAGTTTGCTTTGATTATAAATTAAGGTTTAATGTTTTGGCAAGAGTAATTTGAAGGTGCCGTATATGTCATATTGTATCACATCAAGAGGCACATGGTGTCAAGTTTTTTCAGCTAGTGATCAGCTGATGACAGCATGAACCTTTTTAAAGTTTTTCATCAACCTTTGTTAATACTGGAGGGAGATAGTACTACTGGCTGTTAGTAGTTAGAAACCTAGGAAACTGCTTAACATCTCAAAATGTATAGGACATCCTCTACAGCAAAGATCGTGTGACCCAAAATGTCAGTACAGTTGTCACACAGACTTCATTTGCAGTTTGTAGCAGATGACACATTTAACTTTTATGCTGACCTTATTTGTCTGATTTTTGTTTTTAGACCTTGAAGTTATAACTGGTATTCCAGCAGAAGTACCACACATCAGAGAAAGTGTAATGAGAGAAGGACGCCATCTGTGTTTCCAGCTAGTAAGTCCAACAGGAACAGCCATTTCAACTCTTAGTTACATAAACAGGACAAATCAACTTGCTGTGGGTTTTTCTGATGGCTGTCTAGCACTTTGGAACATGAAAAGCATGAAAAGAGAGTAAGTATAATTTTTTCTCTTAATTTATAGGTAGTTTCTTTTTGCATATAGCTTGTATTTAAATATTGAAGTTAGCATAATGAGAAAAGAGTAGGATAGATTAATGAATGAGTATGCATAATTTTTATGGTATTATAATTTGATGCAATAAAGGGATGACTTAGAATTTAGATTGATCTTTCAGAGTTTATTTAAAAGGCATTGCAGATATTGCAGTGTTTCATTTGCTAGTGAGGCGTGACTATAAACCATGTAGTCAGGTGGCCACATAACAATGATTGACAGGCTACATATACAAAGATGGTCTCACGAGATTATAATACTGCATTTTTACTGTACCTTATTTATGTTTAGATACACAAATACTTATATTGTATTCCAGTTGCCTATAGTATTCAAAACAGTAACATGCTGTACAAGTTAGTATCCTAGGAGCAATAGGCTATACCACATAGCCTAGGTGTGTAGTAGGCTATACCATCTAGGTTTGTTTAAGTATGCTCTATGGTGTTCTCACAATGACAAAATTGCTTAATGACACATTTCTCAGAACAGATCCTATTGGATTTTGTTTTGTTTTTGTTTTTAGTTTTTTGTATGTTTGATTGGTTGGTCGATTGGTTTTCTTTTTTTTTTTTTTTCTTTTTTTTTCCTGAGTCAGTATCTCTCTCTGTTGCCCAGACTGGAATGCAGTGCCACCATCATGGCCACCGCAGCCTCGACCTGCTGGGTTTAGGCAATTCTTGCACCTCAGCCTTCCAAATAACTGGAGCCACGGGTGTGTGCCACCATGCCTGGATAATATTTTGGTTTATTTTAGAAATGAGGTCTCACCAAGTTGCCCAGGCTGGTCTCGAACCCCTGGGCTTAGACAGTCCTCTTGCCTCCACCTCCCAAAGTGCTGGGTTTATAGACATGAGCCACTACACCTGGCCGAGATCCCTATTGTTAAGCAGGAGATCAGTGTATTTGTGCGAGTTCTTTCATAAGTCCTCTTTTCCATAATCATCTGTGTAAAGCAGCAGTTTAGTAGTGTTCTCATTTGAGAGAAAAATGGGACTAAAAAAAAGAAGCTATAAAATAATGTGTTTTAAAATTTTTTATGCTGTGAAAAAGTCCTGAAAATGTATTGATGGAATTAAAATTGCCTGTAATATTGAGGGACATAGCAAATAGGATTATAGATAAAAGTTAATTTCTGTGAAGTGTTGAATAGAGCCAGGCACAATGGCTCACACTTGTAATCCCAGCACTTTGGGAGGCCAGAGGTGAGAGTATTGCCTGAGCCTGTGGTTTTGAGACCAGCCTGGGCCACATGACGAGACCTTGTCTTTACAATAAATCAAAAAATTAGTTGTGCTTGGTGGCGCACGCCTATAGTTCCAGCTACTTGGAAGGCTGAGGTGGAAAGATCGCTTGAGCCCAGCAGGTAGAGGTTATAGTGGCTGTAGACATGCCACTGCACTCCAGCCTGGACAACAGTGAGACTTCAACTCAAAAAAAAAAAATTAAGAGTAAATAGATACCTGTTTGGCATTTAACTTGTCAATTTTTTGTTCTTTTTTTCTCTAGGAATATTGGTCTGTTTCCTTGAATAATTTATCTTAGGGAAGTTCATTTTAACTCTCTTTACTGTTAACCTCTCATCAACTTTTATCTTTGAATTGTTCCTAAAGAAGTACCTGGAGAATCTTGCTTCTAAGCAGTATTTTCTCTAACACCATCATCTCTTGGCTAATTGTGCTTTTTAAGGAGTTTGTGAGAACTCTTCAGTTTCTAGCTCATCTCCCATTGTAGTAGTGGAGAAACTGACTCTAAACCCAAGTGACTGAAATGGAGTATTGTGGCAGTATTTTGTCTCTTTGTAGGGTTTCTTTTATGGTTGAGCAAGCAGTACATAGTGGTGTACATTGGTATGACTCATAGAACCACTTTACACATTCATATATGCATGCACTTTAGTAATTCTACTTCTTCCCATTTCTACCTAGGGAGAGGGAGAGGGTGGCATGCCCATAGTCTTGATGTCGTATGCTCTGTGTATTTTTTAAGACAAGATGACTTGACTGTGCCCCTCCATATAACTTAATTTGGAGGATTGTATGAACAGTGGTTGCTCAACCCAGATTCTTACATGAAATGTCTTTTTCCTTCCTTTTCTATAAAATAGCTTAAAAATATGAAATCTACTAAATTGTCTGTTTCAGATATTACACACAATTGGAAGGTGGGAGAATTCCTGTATATGCTGTTACTTTTCAGGAACCTGAGAATGATCCTCGTAATTGCTGCTACTTGTGGGCTGTTCAATCTACACAAGATAGGTAAGTATGATATATGTGTATTTTATTTTATTTTTGCACTCCCCCTCTCCCCCCAGCCCCATGTATTTTATTCCTACTTTTTTAATAGAGACAGGATCTTGCTCCAGCCCAGAATGGAGTGCAGTGGGGCGATCATGGCTCACTGCAACCTTGAGCCACTGGGCTCAAACCATCCTCTGCCTCAGCCTCCTGAGTAGCAGGGACTACAGGCATACACCATCATGCTTGTTTTTATTTTTTTTCTCCTATAGAAGGAGTTCTAAGGAGTCTTACTACGTTGCCCAGACTGGTATCAGATTCCTTGCCTCAAGCAATTCTTTCAGCTCAGCCTCCCAAAGTGCTGGGATTACAGATGTGAGCCACTATGCACATGCAATACGTGTATTTGTAAAAAAAATGGAACAATAGTTAATATCTCTTGGAAAGTTTTGTATTATGTAGTATTTTAGTGAAAGCAACATAGTTCTTTCAGTTAATTAGAGGTCATTGAAATTATTTTAAAAGTTAAATGGTTGTTTTCACATGTTTGAGTAATTCTGAGATATCAGTAAGAAGAAATTGTGTTTACTTGACTTATGACCTTCTACTCGTAAGACCATCTTTTCTTTATTACCGTCTCATGCCATTTTTTCTCTTCATTGTGTATGCATCTTTCCTTTGTGTTTACCTCCACTTTCTTTTTTGTTCTTCTCTCCTTTTACAGTATATTGTTAGGATTAATTTGGCTAATCATTCTCTGTCATAAGCTCTAATTTTGCTCCACCTTTCACTTTAATTTCTAACCAATTAGGCTTGTTCATTTCTGTTACTAGAAAGTATAATTATTGGTTTTCCCTTAGTCATTGGTATTTAATTCTTTCTTTGATGATGAAACAGTTGTGTGTGTGATATAAATGCTATGTATGATCTTGATAACTTTATTGTTCCCAGTACTTTGTCTTTTAAGTTCATCTTAGATTCTTGGTGCTTGGACTGTGGTAAGTTTGGGTCTTTATGTTGGATATCCCCACTTTTAAAGTTTATCTTACCTCATATTGTAAATGAGTCAATGAATGAAGAATTACCTTGCCACTTCTCATATTTGTCTATCCTGGAGAAAGTTAAAATGAAAACATAGAAATAGCTGTTGGAACTCAACTCATTGAGTCATATCCATATTCCCGTCCATTTGGGTCAGTTGTGGACCAGCAGCAACTTGAAGAATTCATGATGGCCCTAAAGTAGTGCGGAATGAGGGAAGACTTTTACTGCATGTTTTTTTTTTTTTTTGAGTTGGAGTATCACTCAGTCACCCAGGCTGAAGTGCAGAGGCACTTTCACAGCTCACTCAGCCTTGATGACTTGGGCTCAGGCAGTCCTCTTGCTTCACCCTCCTGAGTAGCCGGGACTAAAGGCTCATGCTACCACGACCATGCTGTTTTAAACTCCTAGACTCAAGCAATCCTCCCTCCTACCTTGACCTCTCAAAGTGCTGGGATTACAGCTGTGAGTCACCAACCTGAAACAATTTTTGCATTCCTTTTATTTTTCCTTCCAGTATTATCCCTTGAGATGAGTTCTATAAATTTATTATTCTTTGTGTAGATTTTTTTCTATATTCTCAACACAAAAGCCTAAAGGGATTCCTACTCATATATCTTGTAACTTGGAGGATAAGTTTGTTTTCACTTTTGCCATGCCACTCTTAATTTTATGAATTTTGTAGAGATTTAATCTTTTTAATAGTGTAATTGATGCCCACATTGTTTTTGTAAGCATTAAGGTATTTGAACTTTCTCTATTTCTGATTTTTTTTCCTAAAATCCTTATGAACCACATGCAGTTCCCTTAAACCCTTTTCGAGGTTATTTTCAGAAGTATATATGCATTCTAAATACAGATGAATCACAGTTTTAAATATGGACGGGGTAGTGCTTTCTGGCTTTGTTATGGTGATGCTGAGTATTCACAACATACTGAGTATTTTTTGAGTCTGGGTCTTACCCTGTTGCACATGCTGGAGTGCAGTGGTGTGATCACAGCTCTCCAAAGTCGCCACCTCCTGGGCTCAGGTGATCCTTCCATCTCAGCCTCTTGCATAGCCCGGTAAATTTTTTAATTTTTTGTAGAGATGAGGTCTTTCTCTATTGTCCAGGCTGGCCTTGAACTCTTGGACTCAAACAATCCCCCTACCTAAGCCTGCCCAAGTGCTGGGATTTCAGGCCTGAGTCACCATTCCTGGTCTTAAGTGATTTTTAAAAGCTTTTTTCTAATACTTTTCTTTTTGAGTAGGAGTCTCACTCTGTGACCCAGGCTAGATGCAGTAGCATGCTCACGGCCACTGCAGCCTCAACCTGCTGGGCTCGGGTGGTCCTTCTGCCTCAGCCTTCCAAGTAGCTGGAATCACGGGCATATGCCACCACGCCCAGATAATTTTTTGATTTGTTGTAGAGATGAGGTCTTGCCAAGTTGCCCAGGCTGGTCTCAAACTTCTGAACTCAGGCAGTCCTCTTGCCTTCACCTCCCAAAGTGCTGGGATTACAGGCTTGAGCCACCACGCCCTGCCTTACTTTCTAATATTTGTACCTTTTTTTGATAGAACAGGTTTAATTTGATTTGTAATTTGAATTATTCCTAAATTATTTACTTTGCATTTGTCATTACTATTGATTATGAAGTTTTTGGGGATTTTTTTAGATCTGGTGTTTTTGTCTTTGATTAGAATTGTAGGTCATGCACCTCGTTGAGAATCTGGCGATGGCTATGATATGTATTGTTGTATGTCTATTAGATATTTAATACACCTATGATATGATATGTTACCTATGATATATATTGGTACATACACATACACCTATACACATATATGTACATATCATATATAAAATATAAATAATTTTTTATAGATTGTAAGGAAGTTCACAGATTGTCCTAAGTCTACTCATGAGACTACAAGTCAGGAACATGCTTGAAATCATTCTTAGACTAATTTTTTATTTTACAAAGGTATATAGTATTACAGTGTCAATTTTCCCTCTCCCCGGTCAGTGGTTTCCCAGCACCTTATTGGTATTATAAGTAGATTTAAAATAAATATAAGCTTAGTTTATAAGTCTAAATCAGAAAGACAGTTAGTGTGATCTTTTTTTCTCTATCAGAGCTATAATTTAGACAAAATAGAAGAGGAGAAAAGAACCCTAGAGCAAATATACAACCATAAAATTACATTGGTATAGATCTGAAACTAGTTATCATAATCTCATCATTTATGATAAAAGCTACATTTAGTTTTATAATAATGGAAATGCAAAAACTGACTGGGTGTTCCCTTTCATGTTAGTGGTATATGGTCTATCCTGTTAACTATTTAAGTTTTAGAGGCTATTTTGTCTTTGTTTTGTGGCTGTATATTTATCTATTTAACACAGTTATTGAGCATGTACTGTGTACCAGTAACTGTTCTAGGGAATATAGCAGTGTGTCAGACAGATAAAATTTGTTTTTCTGGAGTTTATATTCCCGTGAGGAAGAGAGCTAGTGAATAAATGCATTTTTATATATATTTAATATAACTTCAGGTAATGATGTTAAATGTGGAAAAATAAAGTTGAGAAAGGGGATATTGAGTATAGTAGAGTAGAGGTAACTACTACTTTAGATAATGTTGCCATAGAGATTTGGATGAAGTTGAGACAGGGATAGGGGAGAGCAGTGAAAAAAACTGGACAGATGTACAGGTCTTAGTAAAATGTCTCAAGGAAAAGCAAGACCACTAAGGGTAGAGCACAGTATTTGTATACGAAACCAGAAAAGTAGAACTGGTTTACATGTAGGGATGTGTAGGGCAAGATAAAAAAGTGTTTTGTGTTTTCTCTGGCTACATCAGACCAGTTAAATCAATTTCAGCATTAGTATTTTTTAAAGCTCATCTGGTGATTCTAACAATAAGCAACCAATGAAACCCTCCAATACTTAGAGATACTTGGAGATTGAGAGCAAGAGGGCAGGGCAGAAAAGTACTAAGGAGTAAATAATGTGTTATGAGGAACATTAGTAGAATGTGGTTTGCTAGAAGTCAAGTAAAAGAAATGTTTTGAGAAGGATCAGCTGGTAGTAAGAATTCAAGTTCAGATGATGTGACTCTGGGATCTGGGCTCTTACCAATTACTGCAGTGCTGTGTTCTTGAATAGTACAGGGTTTTGTGTCCTTATTGTGTAGCCCTCATCCTAACAATTCAGGGCAGCATCTTCGTTTTAAGTAAAAGAATTGTTGTGCACCATGGTTCACCCCTGTAATTCCAACACTTTGGGAGGCCAGGGCAGGAGGAGCCCAGGAGTTGGAGACCAGCCTAGGCAACATAACGAGACCCTGACTCTACAAAAATAAAATATAAATTGGCTAGGTGTGATGGTGCATGCTTGTAGTCCCAGGTACTCGGGAGGGTGAGACAGTAGGATTGTTTGAGCCCAGGAATTCGAGACCAGCCTGGGCAACACAGCAAGACCTCATCTCTATTTAAAAAAAAACAAAAAGAATGGCAGGATGGAAGAAGAGAGTGAAAAGGAGGAGCAAAGGACATATTGCCTCTTAAGGGAAGTTCTCAGTTAGTTGCCCTGGGATAATTCTGTTCATATCCCATTGGCCAGAACTTGGCCACAGAGCTACTATACCTAGCTGCAAAGGAAGCTGGGAAATGTAGTAGATATTTTAGGCAGTCGCATGTCTAAGTAAAAGATACCTATTGAAGAAGAAAGGTATATTTAAGAAAATATGAAGTAAACAGTTATAGTCACCACCACATATATAGCACCTAAAGTATGCAAACGGCGTCAATTTAATTAGAGTCAATAAAAAATAAAAATCAGTTATTGTTTAAAGGACAGCTTATGAAAACAACTAAATAAAAACTAAGTTCTTCACAATTTTGTCACATGCACTTAATTGTATGCAAACAACTTATTTGGACAGTAAAAGATATTAATGTGTTAATATGATAATTCAGCATGTCTTGGTTAATTTGTTTCTTTCAGTGAAGGGGATATTTTGAGCTTGCATCTACTTCAGCTAGCCTTTGGTGATAGAAAGTGTTTGGCATCAGGACAAGTCTTATATGAGGTAAATGGTCATGGTAATATGGTTCTATGTTAGCATTTTGTTCAGTGTTTCCCTGTTTTAAGTGTGTTGTCTTTGCTTTAAGATACTGAATAGCTGTTCTTATATTCAAGTTAATATTGTACGCATAGTAGAAGTAGTATTAAATTAGAGATCTTTTTAATCTGTAGATTAGCCATCTGTTTTACCTGGTTTTCCAAGGTAGCATTCTTAACTTCCCTAGGCATCATTTTCTTCTACACAGAGAGGATTGGACTGGATTCAATCAAGCTTGTGGCTTAATTGGTACCTGGGAAAAATAATGCCGCTTTGTTGCTCTAACATATCAAGCAGTAAGCTGTAGGGTAACTTTATAAAGAGAGTATATGCACCTAGACTTTCAGATAACTACCAGTTTTTTTGACTGAATTCATGAGGAAGTAGTGGGGGTGCTGCTAATAGCCATATCTTGCACACCCTCACATGCCTGTCTCTAGAACAGGCTTTCTTAACCTCATGTTTGAGGGGCATATGGATGGGTTTCAGGGAATTTAGAAAAAGTCCCTGAAATTACGTATGGCATTTTTCCGATCATGCATTTTTCTGAGGAGTCTCATAGTCTTTGGTCAGATTCTTAAAGGGACCAATAAACAAAAACAATGTTTAAGATCTATTCTAGAGCAAGAATTTCAGTGAGAACATGGCGATAGGATTGATGTATGCATATATAATTTTGATGGTTATTCCAGTTTACTTACCATTCCGTAGTGCATGAGTGGTCCATGTTTAATAATAATTTAGAAGATTTGTTGGTAATTATTTTTGAGAGACTAAATTTAGCTTTTAATTAGTTTTATAGTGTGTAGACTTTTAGAGCCCTTTTCAGTGATTTGTTCTCTTCTATCTTAATTTGTGTTTTCTTTGTGTTGTGTAAAAAATCTTTAAATTTAGGGAGTTTTTAATTTTAGAAGGACCTTTTGCTTAGAATCATATTAATATTTGTACATTTTATATTACAGGGGTTAGAGTACTGTGAAGAAAGATATACACTGGACCTGACAGGTAGCATGTTTCCTTTGAGGGGACAGACTAGTAATACCAAATTGTTGGGATGCCAGAGTATAGAGAAATTTCGATCTCATGGCGACAGAGAGGAAGGCATGAATGAAGGTTGGTTCAAAGTATTGTAATTATGTCATTTTAAGGCTTGATTTAAGATTTATTTTGATTTATGATGTATAACAGGTATTCGTTTCTAGAGTTCATACTCCTGGCAGTTAAAAAACTAGAATGCTAATTATGGAATTAATTCAGATCTGTATGAAGTACTATGTATTTCCTATAATTCAGATTGCTGTATAGAACTCAAGAATTGAATAGATTAGGGTTTTGTTTTAATTCAGTTCTCAAAACAGACATAGATGGTCTCTAGTCTTAACTAACATGGTTAGTGTTTGAATAATATTGACCTCTATGTATTTTTTTGAGCCATATATGGCAAGCATGCCTAGGTTGTCTTGAATTTTTCCTCAGTTTCCTTTAGTGTTTATCTCCCTGGCATAGTAAAAGTTGCGTAGTTTTTTAGAACCTAGCATTGATTCACATTCTAGTCCTGACATTAGTTGTGATCTTTGACAAGTTAATTTAACATTTCAGAGCCCTCTTTTCTCATCTGTAAGTACAGTTATACCTTTTGCAGAAGAAGATTGTGAGGTTTGAATGAGATAATGTGATAGACTTAGTCAGTTCCAGGAATGTTCACCAGGGCCCTGGTCATATATATGCTCTTATTTATCAGATAAACATGTCAACAGCAAACCTTGTCATGAGCTTTCTCTGATTCCTCATTCAAATCTTTTTTCTGTTTCCCATTAGGAGTGTTTTAGATTCTTACTTTTTTCCTCTTGCTGTTTCTTACTTTACTCCTATCTTTCCATTCCACAGGCACCCTCTAAGTACTTGTCTCTTTTTCCTCCTTTACCGTATAGCTAGATCAGTCCTTCTCAACCGTTCCTCTAAAGGATTAACCTTAATGCCCAAAGGCATCCATTTTGGGTAGTGAATTAAACTGCTCTAGTACTTGCTACATACCATGTTTGGGAGACTATTCATTCAAATTATTTTCTACTTCCTGCCTCCAGTACCTCAACATTACTCGAGTATTAAACCCGAAAAAGCAGGATACAGCTTTTCTTATAAGGGGAGTGCTTTTTAATAAGGTCTTCAAGTAGAAAAGATACAAGTGAATGAATCTCTTACAATGTGATAATAGAAATACATTTTGATGAATCAAATGAAATGTAAAGTAAACCTTAATTTATGAGAAAATCTTGCTACACTTCTATTGAGGTGATTTTACTTTGAGATTCTTTATTTTTAAATTATCTTTTTTCCAGCTTTGTCTCCTGACACCAGTGTTTCAGTCTTTACCTGGCAAGTGAATATGTATGGACAGGGAACACCTTCTATATATTTAGGGCTTTTTGACATAAATCGTTGGTATCATGCACAAATGCCAGATTCATTAAGGTATGATTCTTTTTCTTCTTCATTGTCTGTGACCACTCTCTCTTTTTGGTCACTGTAGCTTACCACTGACTTAATGATGTCTTAAATTGTCTTTTAGATCAGGAGAATATCTTCATAATTGCTCTTATTTTGCACTGTGGTCACTGGATTCTGTTGTAAGTAGGACTTCTCCACGTTACATCTTGGATATATTAGTACATGAGAAAAGTTTAAGTCGAGGAGTTCCTCCTTCATATCCACCTCCTGAGCAGTTTTTTAACCCAAGTACTTATAATTTTGGTATGTACTTCCTTAACATTACCTTTTAAGAAATGTAACATGCAAAAGTATGTAGATATGTATGTTGTACAGTTTATATAAATAGTACTATCTGTTCATATCTCAGTATTTGTAATTAACAAATGGATAACTTAGGAAATTATATGTACATGAGATATCTAATATTTGAATTTGCTAGGAAAGATGATAACTATTTTACAATTAATTTATTTGTAATAGATTTGCTATCCTATAAATGAAGATAACTGAAGGTTTATTTTTAAATTATATGTAAAATTTGACATACCTAGCAGTCTATTATTTGTATAAATTTTGTTGTATTAATGTCATTTAAAATATAATATTTACGTAGATTTAAAAAAAAATTTTTTTTAGATGCCACCTGTTTGTTAAACTCAGGAGTTGTTCATATAACTTGTACTGGATTTCAGAAGGAGGTAGGTAACAACAAGCAATGTGAACTATTTACTTGAAGTCAGATCTTGGAATTCAATTGATTCATGGATATAAATTTTATTATGTATTATATTGACTTGTTTCATCTTAAATGTTTCAGCTTTTGCTAGGTTTATGAGATTAGTGACCTGATGTGGTCACTCACGCCTATAATCCCAGCACTTTGAGATACCAAATGTCGATGGATGCCACCAAATCTCTTTGACATTAGACACAGAACAGACTGTAGTTTTTCTGTATATGTCAAGTTTGTCAAGATGTCACCAGGGTTATCAGCTTTAGAGAAGATAACATTACCGACCATAAAAATATATAAGCTACCCAAAATACTCTTGTTAGTAGTATTATCATTCATAACTAGCAAGCATTGGTTTAGCTCAAGAATATATAAACCCTGTTTCTTGCAAGGAAATAAAGTCTTTCATAATTTCCATTTGGTATCTTTTAGCTTTATTTAAATTTTAAGTGTAAGGTAGGGAAATTTATTCTTAAATTAGATGAATTGAATATTAATTGATGTCTTATTAATTTATCTGTTGCAGACTTTGACTTTTTTAAAGAAATCAAGGCTATCTCTCAATGAAGTCATTCCTGATGGTTATAATCGATGTCTTATAGCTGGCCTTCTCTCACCCAGACTTACTGATATTCAGCCTTCTAGTTTAAGTCAAGTGAGATGATTTTTATCTCTGTTGTTTGTTTCTGTTGAATCATGTTATTAGCTCTCTATTATACAAGAGTGGACCACATATATGAATGTGGTCCCATTAGATTATAAGATTATGATATAATGTGTTTTTACTGTACCTTTTCTGTGTTTAGATATACAAATACTTAACCGTTATGTTATAACTGTCTACAGTATTCAGCACAGTAAAATGACACATATGTTTAGAGCCCAGGCTATACTCTATAGCCTCAGTATGTAGTAGACCACACTATCTGAGTTTGTGTAAGTATACTCTGTGATGTTCCTACAACAATGAAATCACCTAATACATTTTTAGAGCATATCCCTGTCATTAAGTGATCCATGACTGTACATAAAAATGCAGTTCATTTTTGTATTTTTTTAATATGTACTTAACTTTCAAAGTAATGCCATCATCAGCAAATGTAGACTTCTTTTTTTTCTGTTTTTAAATTACTTTTCTCATTGCACGTGATAGAATTTCTATAAACTATAGGACAGTAATGGTAATAGCAGAGACTTTCTTGATTTGTCCCTGGTGTTAAATGACTTTAAAATGACTTTAGTCGACCTCCATTTAGAATCTTGCTTTTTTAGTTTTTGGAGTTCATTATCATATTGTAGTTCCTTCTATTCCTATTTTTATCTATTATGTTAATGTGATTTCTTTTTGACAGTCTTTTAAATAACAGCTTTTGAGATATATTTGATATACCATGCAGTTCATATTTAAAGTATATAATTCAGTGGTTTTAATATATTCATGAAATTGTGTGACCACCACCATGTTTCATTTTAGAGCATTCTTATGACCTCTGAAGAAAATTTTATACTGTTAGCAGTCACTAGCTTTCTATCCCTTTTCTCTTTCCTCTGCCCTAGCTTTAGGTAACCTCTAATCTACTTCCTATCTTTATAGATTAACCTATTGACATTTTATATAAATAAGATTAAATAATATGTAGTCTCTTGTGACTATTTTTTCATTTAGCATAATATTTTCAAGGTTTGGCTATATTATAGCAAGTATCAGTACTTCATTCTATTTTATGGCTATATAATAGTCTGTTATATGAGTATACGTCTATAGTTGATGGACATTTGGGTTGTGTTTCCTCTTTATGGCTACTACAAATAATAGTGCTATGAACCTTCATGTGAAATTTTTATATGGTCATGTATTTTCATTTCTCTTGGGTATGTAGCTTGGTGTCGAATTTGTAGGTCATATGGGTAACTCTATGTCTAGCATATTTAGAAATTTACCAGACTCTTGCAAAGTGGCTATCATTTTACATTCCCACCAGCAGTGTATGAGAGTTCAGTTTTTCCACATCCTTACCGAAGCTTGCTATCGTCTCTTTTTTATTCTAGCCATCCTGATGGGTAATGATATTTTTATAGGCTTTAGCATTCTTTATTCTGAGAACTTCCTTGAGATGTCACATCCTCTTTTCTTTTTTCTTTTCTTTTTTTTTTAATACATGTTTTAGGAAGAACAATTAGAAGGTATAATGTCAGCAGCAATTCAGACAAGTTCCCTGGGACTTCTGACTAATTATATCAAAAGGTGGATAACAGAAGGTAAGATTCTGATTTTTAACAGTTGAAATGTTTGTTTTGCATTTTTTTAAAATTATTATTCCACATTGTTTTGTTTTATTTTTTAGTCAAGCTTTTTTATAATTGGAAATTCACGTGTATTTGTGAGGCATAATACAGAGAGATCATGTGTACCCTTTACCATATACACCCATGGTATGATCTGACAAACCACTAGTTCAGTGTCACAGCCAGGATCCCTCATGTTGCCCTTTTATAGTCATACCTACCATCCCCCTTGCCCAAACCTTAACCCCTGACAACTACTAACCTATGTTCTGTTTCTTTAATTTTGTCATTTTAAGCATGTTCATAAATGGAATTAAACAATATGTAACATTTTGGAATTAATTTTTTTTACTCAGTAAAATTCTCTAGGGATTCATCCATATCGTTGTATCATTCTTACTCTTTACATATGCACACCCCACACACATAGTATCTTGTTCAGAATCATTTGAGAATAGGCTTTTTTTTTAACCATTTGAGAATAAGACATGCTTCTTTACCCATAAATATTTCAGTATTGTTCCTTCTAATTGTGATTATAAAAAAAAAAATCAAGAAAATTAACTCTGCTGCATGCTATAACCTAGAGATCTTATTGAAATCTCATCAGTTGTCCCAATGATGTCCTTTATAGCAATTTTTTGGGAGGGAGATCCAGAATCATACTTCATATTTAGTTGCCTTTTTAATCTTCCTTAATCTTGTATAATTTTTTAAACCTTTGTCTTTCAAAAACTAATTGATTTAAAAATTTTTAGACCTTATTTTGTAAACTGCCTCTGAATTTGTGTTTATTGATCTCTCCCATGATTAGATTAAGGCTGTGTATGTTTGAGGGTGGTACTTTCTGAAATGATATGCTCCCTGATGTGATACACTTGAGAAGGGTGCATTTTATCAGTTTGTGTCCATTAAATGTTTATATTCACTTGGTTTGAGTACTATCTGCCATGTTTCTTAACTGAAAATGGAGAATTGTGTTTGTAATTAATAATTAATCTTTATTTCTTCCTTTCATATTTACAAATAAGAACAACCAAATTCCGCTGTTAATTTGCACTTTGTTCTTGAATGGACATGGAATAAAATAGTTCTCAGAAAAAAGGAATTGGACAAACTATGTAAGTGTTATAAATCTAGACTTAGAGCAGAATTTTTAAAATTTCTTTCCTTTAAAATCATTTTAATAGCAGAATTTGATATTTAAAAAGGAATTGTAGTTTATGTTTTAAGACCATAATAATTTTTAAGGATTTTGAAATTGTAAACTCTCAAAATTTGAAGAAGTACCAGAAGAAAACTCTAAACTGGCAACATGCTGATATGCCCACAATAGCAGGTTATAGAATTATACTTTATTTACTTTTGGCCTTAGAAGTGTAATTTACTAAGTACACTTATGATTGAGTAAAGTGAATGTGTCAGCCTCAGAAGTTACTCTCCTTATTCACTTCTGTTTAAAATATTGGTGAAGTTGAATGACAGGTTAAAAATGTGTCATCTCTTTCCTCCACCAACAGGTGTCATTATCATCATAGCAAATCATTTTTCTTCTTGACAGTCTGGTTTATTAGTCTGTTGTATTCTTTGAGTTTTGAGGTATCCTGTGAATATTAAAAAGCCATTATGGCCGATTAGTGCAAAAATAATGTTGAAGGTACTAGTAATTGAGCTATATGATTGCACTGTAAGTGAAAGTAGAATTTTAAGTTCACTTGTATGTATATATTTTAGTCATTTATTTTGTATCATGATGAATAGACAAAAGAACTTTAAAATCATTTGACTATAAATAACTTTTTACAGTGTAAGTTTTTCTTAATAGAGGATTTTTAAACCAACAAAATTTGATAGGAAGAAATGGAGTTTCCTAGCATCTTTGGGCTATTATGAAACTATAAAAATGAAATAATTTATTTTTAATATATTAGTAATCACTTAATAAAGTCAAAGTCAGGAAGAACACCTGATAATTAAAGATCGGGGTAAAAACATGCCTATTTTTAAGAAGAAAATCTCAGAGTTGATTATTTATGTTTTGTTAAAAAAAAAAAATCAACTCACTTCATAAATTGAGTCGCAGTTTCTAATCCTTTGAGCGTAACATGGTGTTTCAAGGTTGAATTTGGTAGCTCAGCCGTTGCTGTCTCAAGCTTTGTTGTCAGTTGTTTAAAAAAAAAAAAGTCTAGCCGGGCTCGGTGGCTCAGCCTGTAATCCCACGCCTTTGGGAGGCTGAGGTGAGTGGATTGCCTGAGCCCGTGGGTTCGAGACCCACCTGGGCAACTTGGTGAGACCTCATCTCTACAATAAATCAAAAATTAGCCGGGAGTGGTAGCGCGCACCTGTAGTTCCAGCTACTTGGAAGGCTGAGGCGGAAGGATCGCCGGAGCCCAGCAGGTCGAGGCTGCGGTGGCCGGGAGCAGCTACTGCACTCCAGTCTGGGCGACAGAGTGAGATTCCAACTCAAAAAATAAAAAATAAAATAAAATAAATAAAATAAGATAAAATTTAAAAAGTCTAGGAATAATTAAAATCAGAGCATAAGAAATGTTTTGAATGTATTAGAGGTAAAACTAGTTAGACTTTGATTTAAAGAAGTATTTTAGATTTAAGACAGTTGTTTGCTAGACCAATTACACATTAAATATTAATATAATTAATTGATTATTAAAGTAGAACCCTTTCTTGATGTGTAGTGTTATGAGGATAAGGTCTAGATCTAAAGTATTTGAGTTCATGTTCTCACTCTTGACTACTGCTAGTTTTAAGTTGAAAGCTCTTTTTAGATTTCTTGGTGGTATTTGCCATTTCTAATTTGTCTTTATAAATTTCATAATGTAGAGAATAATTTTTTGAGTAAAAAGAATTTGAGAAATTTTGTGTTCTTAATTGTAATTTATTTTCAGATTTACTTTGTGCAAACTAATCTTGTGTTTTATTCTGGAAAGGTATGCCATTATTTGATGGTTCATGTCGTTTCATCGATCCACAAACTATACAGTGTATTCAACAGTGCCATTTGCTACTTAGCAATCTTAATACAGTTTTAAACTGTTTTTTAATAAAAGCCCAAGAGATCACTGAGAGAGGTATGATCTTTCTTCTGTACAAAGGAGTGTTTTATTAAATTTTACTTCTTGACTTAGAGAAAGGAATAAAATTCCTGTGTCTTAGATGTGTTATTATGTAAAGAGGACTTTACTTTGTTTCTCAAATGCTAGGGTTTTTTTGTTGGGTTTTTTTGATGAAAAGCTATAGAATATTGTTATATGTGCCATGAGCCCTTACTTAAATAATCTTGGGAAATTCTGAAGTTAAACAAAGTTAATGATCGTTAAGACTAGTGTACTTCAGTAGAATTGCAAGTCGTTAAATCATATGTATTTTTATTCAATGAAATCATGAATTTTTCCTGTTTTGCAATTTCAACAAAACACAGAAAAGCCAGTTTTATGCAGAGGC
Organism: Carlito syrichta; assembly: GCF_000164805.1. Classification (NCBI taxonomy): domain Eukaryota; kingdom Metazoa; phylum Chordata; class Mammalia; order Primates; family Tarsiidae; genus Carlito; species Carlito syrichta. Next base: position 293,612 of record NW_007257457.1, read on the forward strand.
CTGATTTGAACAACCCAGATTAATGATATTATACTAATTTGTGTTAATGTGTAAATTTGACTTCTGAAATAGGCTAATTGAAAGTATGGTTAAAATGGAAACATATTTACCTACAATGACCACTTTAGTTAGTGACTTATTTATTTTATCATTTTAGAGATTTGCTTGACATCATTTTGGACCCAAGTAAAATACATACAAGCTAAATTAGTTCAATATATATATACATATTATTGTTTTTGTTTGTTTGTTTGCTTGTTTGTTTTTGTTTTGGCTTTTTTGAGTTGGAGTCTCACTCCGTTACCCAGACTGGAGTGCAGTGGCCACTCCTGGACACCGCAGCCTCGACCTGCTGGGCTCCGGTGATCCTTCCGCCTCAGCTTTCCATATATTATTGTTAAAAATCACCAAATGATTAATTAGTATTTAGAAACTGTTGTGCATCTTGATTTTTATTTTGTACTTGATAAATTGATAGCGAAACAACTGGTGTTAACTCTTCTTTACAGGACGGATGGACTTAAGCAATAAGTGTGTGGTTACCCACTGCATCTGTCAATATGCACAAGTAGTTCTTTGGTTCTGTCATTCTGGACTTTTACCAGAAGGCTTAGGTAAAATATTTACTTTATATATGTTAATTGAAACATTCTAAAATCTTTATAATTGTATTGTTGTGTTCTATGCTTCAGGTTTCTTTTCTTCCACTTCACTTTTGTTTTCTTATGTGCTTACTTTTTTTTATTACATTCTTTCTTACTGTGTGTGTTCACTATCATCCCATGCTTAATATTTGATTGAGATAACATTTACAAGGAAAGCAAATTTGAGGAAACGTTCCTGAAAATGAATTAATACCATTAGCTATTTTTTAGATCTTCAGAACTATAGTTTTTATAACCTGAATTCCAGTCTCTTTCTTGTTAAGGGTACTTTTTGAGTTGGAGTTTCAGTCTGTCACTCAGGCTAGAGTGTAGTGGCACAATCACGGCTTACCACCTCAACCTCCTGAGTAGGCCTGTACCTCCATTCCCAGCATGAAGAAATTTTTAAATTTTCTTTTTGTACAGACAGGGTCTTACTATGTTGCCCAGGCTGGTCTTGAACTCCTGGGCTCAAGCAATCCTCTTGCCGCAACCTTCAGTGCAGTGATTAGGTGTGAGCCACAATGCCCGGCCCAAAGGGTCCTTTAAAAACAGTTACTAATTAGTATTATCTATCATCAATTAAATACCCCCTTTTACTTAATAACTAATGCCAGTACCAAGAATTAGAAAATTTTTTTTTGATATTGACTTTTTACTATATCCGCTTAGAACACACTTCTAAAGACTTTAACTTACTGCATTTCCAGGAAGCCATTAGATTTTATTTAGAAGTGCCTCTGCCACTGCACATAATTGTTCTTATTTTTTCATAATTCTCTTAGATTTCTATTTGAACAGTTAACGTTGCTTACTTTCAAATTGTTAGTGCCTATGAAGTAAAATTCTTTAGAACAGTTTCCAGGGCTTTGAGCCAGTATCCTTGTTAAAGACTTTCATGAGAGACTGTTTTCTCACTTATGCATCTGTAAATAAAAGGATGTGTAGTATTCTTATATTACTTAAATTTAGCAGCTTGCAGGTTAACTGAGGGTTATTGTCATTATAAAATCATGGTAAAATATCAATGTATGTAACTTTAGGTGTTGTTGATATATTTTGGAAATATTACTAGTTTTTTTTCCAACTTTAAAAAAAAATCTAGATGATGCTGTGCAGTTGTCAAGGTTATGCTACAACTATCCTGTAATTCAGAACTACTACACCAGTCAGCGGCTGAAGTGTGAGCGTTTATCAAGGTATAGTAGATCCAGATGTTCAAACACATTTTAGAAATGATAGTCTGTAAGGAGTCATACTTTCTCAGATAGACTAGAGTTTATCATGTTACAAAATGATTAAATGGGTGGAATTCTCAGTAAAGTATCAGAATTTGTAACTGCTGTTACTATTTTAGTTGTATTGTTACAACTTTTTTTTAGAACTTAAGTGTAGCTATTCATTATTTCCTAAGTAAAACTAGCATAAGTTATGTATTAAGGGAGAGTCTAATATATGCATGTTTTTTTCTGAGAATTCTTATTCAGAAAAAGACTAGAAGGTAGTATTTATCAAATAAGTGCCGCCTGGGCAGCGAGACCTCATCTCTACAATAAATCAAAAAAAACCAGCCGGGCGTGGTAGCGCATGCCTGTAGTTCCAGCTACTTGGAAGGCTGAGGCGGAAGGATCGCCGGAGCCCAGCAGGCGAGGTTGTGGTGGCCGGAAGCGGCCACTGCACTCCAGTCTGGGCGACAGAGTGAGACTCCAACTCAAAAAAACAATATATCACCAGTTAGCTATTTTATATTCCTGGCATTAACAGTTAACTTTTTAACATGTCAATCAGTTTTCTTTTGTTGTTCTTATTTCTTTTTCACTCTTAAAAAAGAATACATCAATTGCCTAGTTAATTCCTTTGAAATAAAGAAATAAATGTAATAAAAGAAGAAAGAGTAGTGTTTAGAACCTTGACCCCACTTCTGGAATTAAGTAGGCTTCCTCAAGTTGTACTGACAAAATTATAAAGTAGCATATAACATTTAGAGCAATGATTAACAAATGATTCTAGGTCTCTTATATTAGAATCACCTGGAAATCAATACTTTAAAGACTGTGCCAGCTGTAATTCTGATTCATGGCAAATTTTGGAAGCCAGTCCTTTAGAATAACTCATCTAGGATAGTGAACATGAAGTTGGGAGATTGATTGTGCATATTTTAAAATTTTAGATCAGTTATTTCCTAAGGGTACATCCTTGAGCAGATTTCCTATGCTTTCTAATCCTATTTGTTATAATAAAGTCAGTATAAAACTAAAATAATATGTGTGGGGCATCTAGTACAGTGCCTGACTCACTGGAAACCTTCAATAAGTAGTAACTTCTGCTGCTGTTAGTAATATTAGAAAAGGACAGCATTAATACCTTCTTATCACATTGAAGGTGCTCGATGATACAGTTTTCAGTGAGGGAATCCTGAAGGAAACAAAGAGTCTTGCTATGTTGCCCAGGCTGGTCTTGAACTCCTGGCCTCCGACACTTTTATCACTGAAAAAAAAAAAGAAATAAGAACAACAAAAGAAAATTGGTTGACATGTTAGAAAGTTAACTGTTAATACCAGGAATATAAAATAACTAACTGGTGATATATTTACACTTATTTGATAAATACCACCTTCTAATTTTTTTCTGAATTAAGAATTCTCAGAAAAAAACATGCACATTTTATCAAGTGATGAAACACAAACCGTAGCTCTTTGACTTTGTACTGCAGTATTTTCACTGCATTGAGCTGCCATACTCTATGGTAATTCGCTCAAGATGGTGAGAAATAGAATAGTCTCAGACATTTGGTTGACTAGACCACATCCTCCCTCAGCACCTGACCTTGTCTGATCTGCTTGCTGGTGACTGAACTTGAGGCAACTTCACGGTTTACCTGACTTCGGGGTTTATCTCTTGATGTCTGGAGTTCTCATGATGCTTAAATGGGGTCTACTTCTCAACTCCTTTTCTCTCTCTCTGTTTTCTTGTTTGTTTGTTTGTAGAGACAGGGTGTCTGTCACCCAGACTGGAGTGCAGTGGCATGATCATAGCTCACTGTAACTTCAAACTTCACGGCTTCTAAGCAGTCTTCCTGCCTCAGTCTCCCAAGTATCTAAAACTACTGGCACACACCACTATGCCCAGCTAATGTTTGTATTTTTTGTAGACACAGGGTCTTGCTATGTTGCCCAGGCTGGTCTTAAACTCCTGGCCTCAAGCTGTCCTTCCACCTTGTCCTTTCAAAACTCTGCGATTACAGGCGAGAGTCACCACACCCAGCCTCTTGTCTCTTTGATAATTGGGATTATTACTTTTAAGAATTTTGATAATGAGTAACGCTAAGATTAAGTAACCCTTAATTTTTTTCCTTATCGCAGAGGCAAGTGGAAATCTAACTGCTTGATGATTGATGAAATGGTTTCTCAGTTAGGAGATAAAGTTGAAAAGTTGTGGAGACGAGATGAAGGAGGAACAGGAAAATATCCCCCTGCTAGTCTGCATGTAGGTTTGCGATAACGTGCTCTTACGTAAAAGGCCTGTGAAGTTGGGGAGGGATGTGCTTGGCTATGTTTTTCACATCTGGTGTAAGCTTGGGAGAGCAAGGGGCGTGAATGAAAGAATGACTGTATTGAGTGCACTGAAGTTTTTAAACCTTTTTTTTTGTAGGCACTGCTTGATATTTACCTGTTGGACAACGTTAGCGATGAAGACAAACATTCAATTGTATCCTTGAAATTTTTTGTCAAATATTTATGTATTATTAAAATTAAACTTTCAGATAGTAGAAACCATACATACCTAATCCAATTTCAATCATGAGGTTGGTTTTTGTTTTTAAAGAAAGGGTCTAACTCAGCATCTGTTGGTTGGGTTCAGATGACTTATGGTTAACCTAAAATTATATACAAAATTTTGGTTTATCTTTGTTTTTCTAGTGATAGCTTTCTTGGTTTTTATCAGATTCTTAAATGTGTCCAGGTCACTCAAAGAGTTAAAAATGACCTGGCAATGGCATTCGCCTATGTGCTGAAAATAAATATATTGTAAATTAGCCTAATATTACTTTATGCATTGTTTGAGTCCTGTAGTTTTTGTGATATTTTTGTGCTTAGGTTATTTCTTAGTGTAAAAATGTGTAGACCCATTCATCATTTATAAGATAGATGATGTTTTTGCTTAAGCTGCCAGCTTTCGTTGGACAACTAGAATTTTTCATATATCTTTGTTAACTCAATTTGCTAAGCGTTCAACTCCATGAAGAAAGTATACTTTAGTTTTTTTCCCTTGTGGTGGTAATAATATATTGAGAATGAATAAAGTTGGTGTGAGACTGACAGCACCCACATTTATTAAAACTTTGTTCATATTCCCATAGCGGAATATCCATGATGGTTTTCTGAACACTAGAAAGAAGTCTTCGAATCCTCTTTCGTGCTACATTATATTGCTGCCTATTCTAGGTTATGTATGTAGGTGGGGGTTTTTTGCTGGTTTTTTTTTTTCCTTAATTCTGTCTATTAAAGACCATTTATTTGCTACTTGATATTATGTATTCTTTTCTAAACAAAACGGACACTTGCATTGAATCTTTTCCAACTGCTTTTGCCATTTCTTGGGGCCAGGTTAAACGTATTCAGGGGTTTTGGTTGATAGATCATAATGACAATGAGGTAAGTCTGTTAACCTAGAATGTAAACTTTCATAAATTAGTTAGAATTTTATAAAATATGCATAACAGGTTTAAATTTTATGTTAAAGATATGATGCAATATACTTCTAGAGGTAATTTAAGAAAGACTTGGTTTAATCAGTACCTTCACCAAACACCATCTGAGGCAGCAAGAAGACAAAGATAACAGTTCAGGTTTCCAGGTTCCTTACAGTCTAAAGAAGGAAGGAAACAGCCAGGCTCAGTGGCTCAGCCTGTAATCCCACCACTTGGGGATGCTGAGGTGAGTGGAATGCCTGAGCCCACGGGTTCAAGACCAGCCCAGACAACTTGGCGAGACCTCATCTCTACAGTAAATCAAAAAATTAGCTAGGCATGGTAGTGCGCACCTGTAGTTTGGGGTACTTGGAAGGCTGAGGCGGAAGGATCACCAGAGCTCAGCAAGTTGACACTGGGGTGGCCATGAGTGTGTCACTGCACTCCATCCTGGGCAATACCCTGACTCAAAAAAAACCAAAAAGAATAAATGCCTTATCAAAAGGTTCATACCTTTAAGATCTCGCTATGTTATTTTATAAGATCATCCCATTACCAATTTCATACATCAGTGCCAAATCCTGCCACCCATGGTTCACTCAACACCCCAAACATACTCATAATTGTTTGTTTCCTTCTTTTTTGTTTTGTTTTTTGAGTCGGAGTCTCACCTCATCACCCAGGCCACACTCATGGCCACCCCAGCATTGACCTGCTGGGCTTCGGCGATCCTTCCTCAGCCTTCCAAGTAGCCTGAATTACAGGCATGTGCTACCACACCCAGCTAATTTTTAAGTTATTATAGAGAGGAGGTCTCACCAAGTTTCCTGGACTGGTCTCTAACCCGCGGGCTCAGGCAGTTCACTCGCCTCGGCCTCCCAAAGTGTTGGGATCACAGGCTGGACCACCGAGCCCAAGGTTTTTATTCTTTAAGGTAAAATATAGTCAACCCCCAGTATCTCAGATCCCCAAAGATGCCAAAATCCACAGAGGCTCAAGTCTCTTCTGTAACATGGCACAGTATTTGCATATATCCTTCACATAGCCTCCCGTATACTGTCATCCCTCCACGTCCATTCTACATTCATTTATTCAACCAGCCACTGATTGAAAATATTCAGTGGAAAAATTTTGCATCTGTACTGAACATGTACAGACTTTTTTGGGGTCATTATTCCCTAAACATTACAGTATAAGAAGTATATACATGTCAATTACTTTGTACTGGGTATTTAAGTAATATAGAGACTGCTTAAAGTATATGGAAGGATATGTACCATTTTATAACAGGGACTTCAGCATCTGCAGATTTTTATATCTCAGGGCAGTCCAGTCCCCTGCAGATACTGAGGGATGATAATACTTTAAATCATCTCTGGATTATTTTTAATGCCTAATACAGTATAAATGCTATGTAAATAGTTTATTTGGTATTGTTTTTATTGGTATTATATTTTATTGTGTTTTTAATTTTTTCTAACATTTTCCGTCTGCAATTGGTTGAATCTGGGATTATGGAACAGTGGATATGGAGCACCAACTGTATACCACAGATTAAAGTATAAAGTAGATCTTTCCAGCTTATATTTAAACTGATTTTATCTTGATTTTTGTGGTTTTTAGTATTGTCTGTCATTTTAAAAGTTAGTTAATTTGTCTCACTGCAAACAGTATTTATATTTAGCACTTTTCATGTCATTTTTGCAGAGTGGTTTGAATCTTCTGTTTCATCCATCTACTGCAAAACCTTTGTCATGGCAACATTCAAAGATTATTCAGGCCTTCATGAGTCAAGGCGAGCACAAACAAGCCCTCAGATATATTCAAACAATGAAGCCAGTAATGTCCAGTGGTAGTGATATTATCCTTCACCTCAGTGTTTTGCTTTTTAATAGGTAAGCGCATCTTTTAAAAGTATCAACTCTTAATCAAATCTGTTAATAAAATAGAATTGATGAAATAGCAGTATATAATTGACCCTGTGAAAAACACAGGTTTGAACGATGAAGGTCTACTTATATGAGTATTTTATAAGTACATTATTCATGGGTTATGAAACCTGCATATATGGAGGGTCAACTTTTCATACGTGTGTTATTTTTATTTTTATTTTTATTAGAGATGAGGTCTCGCCAAGTTGCCCAAGCTGGTCTTGAACCTATGGGCTCAGGCAGTCCTCTCATCTCAGCCTCCCAAAGTGCTGAGATTATAAGTGTGAGCCACCGCTCCTGGCCCACATGGGTGTTCTTAGAGCAACTCTGATACTTGAGTATATGTGGATTTTGGTATCTGCAGGGGTTGTGGAACCAGTCCCTCTGAGAATACCAGAGGATGACTATATTTTGCTTTTCGTTGTATTACTTAATATTCTTATGTTTACTGGTCTTTCAATGTTAAGAAAAACATACAGCACCTTTTATCTAGAATAAGTACCTTGAGTGAAAGGGGAGGGTGCCAAACTGAGATTTATAAATATATATTTTGCTATTAGACAACATACCTGCATATACAACTGAATGTTGAGTATGCTGGAAGGGCGTCAGGAATAGAGAGGAAGAATGAAGTTAAATAGAGGTGACAAATTATATTTGAGCATTTATATTCAGTAATGTTGCTCTGATATTTTTGTTAATATTGGTTGCTTGGGTATTGCGCTTATTTGTATTTGAATTTTGTTGTTGCATTTGCCACAGGCTCTTCATAGAAAGTGAATATTGAAGTATATGTTTAAATAATTTAAGAAAGTGACCAATTTTGTGTCAATACTTTAACCAGATATGAGCAAGTGGTATCTTTATTGTTGTTTCTTCCTTTTGCAATATTTTAATGTTCTCTAATTAGTATGATATGCTTGCCATTTATATTTTAATACTACACATATTGCTATGATTATTAAATTTCTCACCTATATAGTAACTGTGGCAGGCTAAATGGCATAATTGGTCTGGTGATTGGGTTTTCTTATTAAACTAAGGTTGCTGGAGAAATTGCTTGGAGCTGAAATTTCTTACTAGACTGTAACTTTATACCACTCTTATTGGTTTTATTCAACCCTATTGTGGTTGATCATTTTGATATTTTTATTTTTATTTTTGAGTTGGAGTCTCACTCTGTTGCCCAGACTGGAGTGCAGTGGCCGTTCCCAGCCACCACAGCCTCGACCTGCTGGGCTTCGGCGATCCTTCCACCTCAGCCTTCCAAGTAGCTGGAATTACAAGCATGCGCTACCACGCCCGGCTGATTTTTTTTTATTTATTGTAGAGATGAGGTCTCACTGTCCAGGCGGGTCTCAAACCCGCGGGCTCACGCAATCCACTCACCTCAGCCTCCCAAAGGCGTGGGATTACAGGCTGAGCCGCCAAGCCGGGCCTCATTTTGATATTTTTAGAAGTTAGTCACACTACCTCAGACTGTTGTATATGAACCAATAGTCACTTCATTGTTAGCCCTCTTGAAGTTAAGTTTTCTTAGTTCTCTTTGGTTAAATAGAATATTTTTCTAAGGGAGATTTGTTGGACTTCAGGCAGAAGAAAAGTTACAAAGTCTAACAGATTAGTTAGACATGTAGAAACTTAACAGTATCCTTAAAAATAATGAATTAGTAAGTACTTGTTGAAATCATCTGGCTTAATAAAAGTGTTTTTAGCTAACCTAATTAATCTAGAATGACTGAACCATATTTTATGAGATCAGATTTGTATTTTCAATAAGCTTTACTTTAAGAACAAAAATTTAAAGAAGCAAAATAGAATATTTTTAAAAAGAAGCTAAATGTGATATCTGTTGAGTAAATGAACTGAGAGTTCTAGTATTGGATAGGCCATCAGAATGTAATTTTTTTTTTTAATTGCATGTAGCTTCTCACTCTTTACTTACTGACTTTAAAGAGTTGGTACTTGATCGCTAAGAAGAGCAAATGTTGGAACCTTGGAAGAAACATCTTTGAAAGGTTGCTGGTTTTTTTTTCTTTTTTGGAAATCCATTGTTCTTTCATTTATAGCATGTTTCTTTGGTTTATAGTTTCTCATTATTTCTTCTCCCTCAGCCACATAGTAGACACACATTAAGTAATTTAAATTTCTAAACCTTGAATTTTTCTTAAGTAAAGTCTCAGTTACCCAGTTCTCAGAAAACTAGAACATTAAATGTCCTATACATTAAGTATGGAAATTAAAACATAACCACTCAAAATGCTGTTTGTGAGATAGCTTGTGCTTAGATTCAGCAAGTGTTTAAAAATAATTGCTAGTCCTGTAAATAGAGAATGACTTGAGTGTTGCTAGTCAAAGTCACAGTTCACAGTTGAGACAGTAAAGGTGAACCACCTTAGGAGAAAGTTGCTTTAATTTTCGAACTGATAATATTGCAAAAGGTGGCCACATTTCATTGCCCAGATTATGCGGTAACATAATTTATATTCCGCTCTTATCAGAAAGAAGCAAATGATAAGAAAACAAGCTGATTTATGGGAACTTACTCAAGAAAACAGTTTCTGGATATGTCCTGTGGTGAATACATAATCACTTAATTTATTCAGATACCTACATCTCTAGTTCAACAGAGTGTTTAATTAATATGTCCTTGAACCATGGATAGAGGCTGTTTGGGAAATTTGAACTTAAAAGAGATTAGACTCTATAGTGGTCATTCTAACACCCAAATTCTGTCATTGTAGACTGAAAGTTAAAATGGCTGACAAAGTTTTAATATTTCAGCCATCAGCACTAACACCTTCCCCCAGACTTACCCTGTGCTAGATAAGTGAGGTGCTACTCTGTTTTTGAACTATTATTTTATGTTAATGGTATTATTAATTTGCACCCTTTCAAATAATAATACTGAAACGGCTACTTATTGTAGCAGGGATGTTAAGAGCAATATGGAGTTTAAATAATTCCTGTGTGTTGACCTCTAACAATTGTATTGTGAGCACAAGCTATCTCACAAACACTTGCTGAATCTAAGCACAAGCTATCTTACAAACAGCCCAGGGTTCTGTTGTTGTTTATATCCTGCATACCTTTTCCTAGTCTTTTTACTTTAGTCTGGTAACTGGAAATCAGTGGTTGCTTGTTTACCTCTCTGGAATTTCCTTTTTCATTGTGGTCTCTACCATGCATTTTTAAAGATTGTTTGTATTCAGTCTAACATTTTTAGAGAGTCTGTCACAGGAGAATATTTCAGGCTATCTTCTGTATGAACCTCATACATTTCTTATTGAAATGACTTCTTACATCTTTTTACTGACAACTTGCTAACCTAGCCTTTTGTCAGTAGAAACAATTTTCTTACTGCTCTTCCTAGCAGCATGACTTTCTATCACAAGAAGCAGGAGAATAGTGAGAATTTTGGAAATTTCTTGTTTTAAAATGTAAATGAGTGTTGGCAATGGATTTCTTAAAGATGGGGGTAACTATGTATTTTTCTGATATGGGGGATTCTGATGAGGAAAGATCATTTGTCTTTTGCTATTAAGAATACTCTATATACTGTTAAAAAATTAATATTTGATAAATCAAAAATAAGTTCATCTTACTCCTACTCGTATGTCTGCTCAAGTGGAAGTTTGGTATCACACTTTCAAGTGGAAAACTTTAAAAATATGTATTCATGGGCTGGGGAAGGTCAAGCATATAGAGTGGGTATGATGTCCACTTGTATACCTAATCCTGAATTTTACCCCACATCTTTAAAATAAAATGTATGTATATAAACTAAAAAATATACATAGTAATTTCATTCAATGTTTTAAGAAGTAAAAATGATACACAGTGAATCCTCAGCCTCCTGGTACCCAGTCAGTGTTAATAACTTCTAGTGTCTGCTTTCTGAGTTTTTCTAGATAGATGTTAGCAAATGCATATATGTTATCTCCCCACCTCCTTTTTTAGAATAAAATCAGTATACTATATACCTTTCTGCAATATTTTTTTTTTTACTTAGTTTGAGGTAATTTTATAATAATACATAAAAAGCTTTCTTGCTTTTAACTGTTGCATAGTAATTCATTGTTTGGATGGATGTGCCATTATTTGTTCCCCTTTATCAACATTTAGGATATTTCCATTTTTTGCCATTGTAAACAGTGTTATGATGAACAACCATACATATTGCACACGTGCAAATTTATTTTATACAATTTCTAGGGTGAAAGGATAGTTGCAACTGTAATTTTGATAAACAGGGCAAATTGCTCTCTGTGAGAGTGATGCCAGTTTAACTCTCCCCTCTCCCAATTGCCTTATTCTATGCTCTTTATCAACACAGTGTGTTTTCAGATATTTTTTTTCTCTGAAGCAAATCTCCTATCACAGTGATAGGTGTTTGGGGCTGGGCATGGTGGCTTGTGTCTGTAATCCCAGAACTTATGGAGGCCAAGGCAAGAGGACTGCCTGAGCCCAGGAGGTCAAGGCTGCAGTGAGCCATGATTCTGCCACAACACTCCAGCCTGGGTGACAGAGTGAGACTATGAAAAAAAAAATAGTTTTTTGTCACTATAATACATTTTCTTGAAGATATATAATATGAAGATACAGAATACAATTTTCTTAAAGAGCTATTTCTTTTGTGACTTCCCCTTTAAAATTTTTTCTCTCTTTTTCTATGTTGGAATTTTTCTTACTGATTTGTAGGATCTCTTTATACACTAGGGAAATTAACCTTTGTCATGAGATTTAATAATTTAACGGTTCACATTGTCCTCTGTTTCTGGGGGAGGTTTTTTTTTTTTTTTGAGTTGGAGTCTCGCTCTGTCGCCCAGACTAGAGTGCAGGGGCACACTCCTGGCCACTGCAGCCTCGACCTGCTGGGCTCCGGTGATCCTTCCACCTCAGCCTTCCAAGTAACCGGAGCTACAGGTGTGCGCTACCACGCCTGGCTAATTTTTGATTTATTGTAGAGACGAGGTCTTGCTAAGTTGCCCAGTTGGGTCTCAAACCCGCAGGCTCAGGCAATCCTCTCACCTCAGCCTCCCAAAGTGCTGGGATTACAGGTTGAGCCACTGAGCCCAGCTGTCCTCTTTATTTTTAACATTCCCAGGTTTTTGGTTTAGGAAAAAATCACTTTGTTTTATTTCTGTACATTTGCACATGTGCTCACCGATAAGTACGCTCAAGTTGTAATCACACTGTTTTGCCTGTTCTGGTAGGAGAAGTACAAGGCAATTTCATATGTCAAGTTTTAGGGAATACCCCATAACATTTTACTTCTTTGAGTTGCTGACCTCTACAAGGCCTATGGAATATGCGACATTATTCTAGTCCTAGTACAACAAAATTAACAGATGGCTGCCATTTGCTTCCTAGAGTAACTTTATATTCACAGGAAGTCTGGGACAGTGCTGCCAAAATTTCCTCAGATGAATTTTCATTATGAGTACTAATTACTATAACTCTTATCTACTTGCCATTTTTTCTTTGTCCCTTCTGCCTTGAAAATTGTCAGTCTCTCCAAAAATTAACTGAAAGATTAATATTTATTGGTTTCAGTGTATATTTTCGGAAGTTTTTATCTGCTTAGTAAATACATAAACATCTGTTTATTTGTTAATTTTTAAATATTCATACTGTTTTAAACTTGCTTTTTAAAAAATTTAATATATCTTGATTATTCAAGTTAATGTATGCCTGCCTCATATAGGGCTGCATCATAATCCTTTGTTTCACTGTATAGTCTTAATATATAAATCTTTATGCAATTTTTCTGGTATTTCTGTAGATTATATTTTTTGCATTGGGATTGTTGGGTCATAGCCTATATGTAATTTTAATTTTCATAGATATACCCGTGAACCTCCAAGACAGTCCTATTGTGGAGTATGAGTTGAATGCTAGCTTTTTTTTTAAGCTCTCAGAATCCACACCTCATTCTGAGAGACTTCTATGTTAGAAACATTGCTTCATTTAAATGATCTTATTTCCCAAAGAAAGGTGTCTCAGCATTTCACCATGATGTCTAAGACTGTCACATTTGACCCAAGCTTTCTAATCAGATATTGCTGCAAACCAATCAAAATATTAGTAAGGACCCAAAGAAAACAGGAATTATCTTTTGGAGGACAGGCCCCTTGTAGTACATTTGAAATTTGTTCCTCTGGAACAAGCAGTAAATCAAAGTTTTTATTTGGAAGTTTTAAAAAGATTTTGTCATGATTTGCATAAGAAACATCCCGAGTTGTGGCAAACAGGTGACTGGTTCTCCCACCATGACAACACATGTGCCCATGTGGCACTGAGTGGTCAGCAGCTTCTGACCAAAAATGTCATGACCCCCATGCCCTTCCATCCCTGTTCACCCGATTTCAACCAAACTTTTTTTTTGTTTTCCTGGATGGAAAAAGTCCTCAAAGAGAAATGTTTTGCAAATGTGGAAAAGTGCCAAAAGGCATCAACATTGATGAGTTCAAAACTGTTTTGAGGTGGGTGGTGGCTCACGCCTATAATTCTAGCACTTTGGGAGGCAGAGATGAGAGGATTGCCTGAGCCCAAGGATTCGCAACCAGCCTAGGCAAAAATGGCGAAACCTTATCTCTATGATAAATTTTTTTAAAAAATTAGCTGGCATGGTGGCACACACCTGTAGTTCCAGCTACTTGAAAAGCTGAGTCAGAAGGATAAGGATAACCTGAACCCAGCAGGTTGAGGCTGTGGAAGTCATGATCTTGCCACTGTACTCCAGCCTGGGTGACAGAGTGAAACTCCAACTCAAAAAAATAAATAAGCTGGGCTCAATGGCTGAGCCTGTAATTCCGCGCCTTGGGGGGGCTGAGGTGAGTGGATTGCCTGAGCCCGCAGCTTTGAGACCCGCCTGGGCAACTTGACGAGATCTCATCTTTACAATAAATCAAAAATCAGCCGGGTGTGGTAGTGCGCGCCTGTGATTCCGACTACTCGGAAGGTTGAGGCGGAAGGATCGCCAGAGCCCAGCAGGTTGAGGCTGCGGTGGCTGGGAGCGGCCACTGCACTCCAGTCTGGGCGACAGAGCGAGACTACAACTCATAAGTAAAAAAATAAATAAATAACTGTTTTGAGCAGTGGAAAAAGCATATCAATACATGTATTTCATCAAACGGAGAGTATTTTGAAGGTAACTGAAGTTTAAACATGTAAGAACACACAATTTTTTAATAAATAAATTCCAGGTTTTTTTGGGTCTTCCCTCATACTACTAAGCTATACCCTTCATTTCCCATGAATACAATATGCTTGTTTCCTCCTGTATTCCTTCATACATTCTTTTTCACTCTTCTTATGCTGAGTATCACTTCTTGAAAAGTCTGGCTTTCTCTGTCATACTGTACCAGTTTTTCAGTTCTATCCAGGCCACATTGTTTTTTGGGTTTTTTTGGGGGGGGGTCTTTGAATTTCTGTATACTTTCTTTGTTCTCTTATTATTTTACACTTAAAAAGTAGCATAAAATTCTTTAAAGATGTCTTATTATTAGTAAGATTTGTTATGCAGCAGTTAGTATTCAAATTATATGTAAAAGTATCTTAGAGATTCTATAGGTAGATTATTTGTTTTGAACATTTAAATAACTTTTCTAAAACTAAACATTGGTAAATACTGTTTTCAGGTGTATGGTTGAAGCCTGGAGTTTATTGCGGCAACATTCTAATGGGTTGAATATAGAGGAGTTACTAAACCACACGTATGAAGTCTGTCAGGAAGTGAGTTTAATGGAGGATTTACTGAAGTTACCGTTTACAGACACTGAGCAGGTAATTTTGTCAGTATATAAACTTGTCAAAAATTCAAGATAAATTGATAGTTTACAAATTTTTTTTTTTTTCCCTAGGCATGTTTAGTGAAGTTTTTGCAGTCCAGTGCCAGTGTTCAGAATCATGAATTTCTTTTAGTTCACCATTTGCAGCGTGCCAATTATGTCTCTGCTTTGAAGCTGAACCAAACTCTGAAGATTAATCTTATGGTATGAGTAAAATTCCTTTATTATGAGGGACGGGAGAATAAAAAAATATTGGAGTCTTTTGGGGTTCTTGTTTGTTATGTAAGTTTGCAGTCTGATAACCACTGTGTCCTGAACTTGGAGAATCTTTCATCTCTGCAATAACTGGGAACAGGGTATTATAATTTATCTAATTCTTTTATATATACCTTTAATGTTTTTGATGTCTGCCCACAATTTTGTCAGATTAACCACTTCCCTTAGGGAAAGCAAGAGGAAGAGGTAGAAGACAGTAGTAGTAGTTATATATAGTACAGAGAGCGTTGGACTTTAAGGGTCATGACTAATTCCAGACTGATTCTTTGTTTGCTTGGTATCCTTGGGACATACTCTGAGCCTTTTTTTCCTCACCTGTAAAATAATATCTCCTTGTGAGGTTGTTTTGAGGATGCACAGAAATGTGTGTGTTAAGTAGTATGTTGCCTAACACATGGGGATGCTTAGCAAATGGTAACCAATGTTTTTGTTAGTTGTGAAGAATCAAGACTCGGTAGCAGAGATTTGGAATTTATTGATGGGTGAGGATTGATAAAGCAGTTAGGTGTGTGAATGAAGTTCTTGATTTAGACAAATGGATGTATAGGTAGGAGGAAGATATTTTGGATATTCATAATCTTACTTTAAATGGTAAATATATACCTATAGGACCTAACATTTTGAAGATTAAACTTTTACCAATTGTGATATGTTCAATAGAATGACCGTGATCCTCGTCTGCGAGAGAGATCAGTGGTTCGAAATTCTATATTAGACCAGTATGGAAAAATTCTTCCTAGAATCCAGCGAAAATTAGCCATGGAGCAAGCTAAGCCTTACCATCTGTCCAAATCAGTTTTTCGAGAAGGTAAGATTTCATTGAAGAATCTCCAACTATTGTACCAAAAAAGATAAGATATTGAATGATTACCTTTCTGAAACCATTATCTTAAATTTAGCTCACTTTTGCTAATATATGCAGGTATACCTTGGAGATATTGCTGGTTTGGTTCCAGATCACTGCAATGAATTGAATATCACAATAAAGCAGTTCTCCTAAATTTTTTTGGTTTCTCAGTGCATATAAAAGTTACATTTACACTATACTGTAGTCTTGTTAAATGTGCAATAGCCTTGTGTCTAAAAAACAATGTATATATCTTAATTTTAAAATACTTTATTAGCAGGGTGTGGTGGCTGACCCCTCTAATCCCAACACTTTGGGAGACCAAGGCTAGAGGATTGCCTGTACCCTGGGATTCGAGACCACTCTGGGCAACTTTTTGAGCCCTCATCTCTACAATAAATCAAAAAATTAGCTGGGTGTGTTGGGGTGTGCCTGTACTCTCAGCTACTTGGAAGAGTGAAGCAGAAGAATCACCTGAGCCCAGCAGGTTGATGCTGTGTTAGCCATGACTGTGCCACTGCACTCAAGCCTGGGCGACAAAGTGACTCATGGCCACTGCAACCTCGACCTGCTGAGCTCCAGCAATTCTTCCGCTTTGGCCTTCCAAGTAGCTGGAACTACAGGCACGTGCTACCACGCCCAGCTAATTTTTTATTGTAGAGATGAGGACTCGCCAAGCTGCCCAGGCGGGTCTCGAACCCGCAGGCTCAAGCAATCCACTCACCTCAGCCTCCCAGAGCGCGGGATTACAGGCTGAGCCACTGAGCCCGGCTAGCAATTTCTTCAAGTGAGACAACAGTGAAGTTTGCCACATCAATTGACTCTTCCTTTCACGAAATATTTCTCTGGGATGTGATGTTGTTTGATAGCATTTTATCTACAGTAGAATTTCTTTCAAAATTGGAGTCAATCCTCTGTTACCCTGCCTTTGTCCTATCATCTCAGTTATGTAATCTAAATCCTTTGTTGTCATTTTAACAATGTTAACAGCATTTACACCAGGAGCAGATTCCATCTCAAGAAACCACTTTCTTTGCTTATATTTAAGCATCTCCTCATCTGTTCAAGTTTATCATGAGATTGCATCTATTCAGTCGCATCTTCAGGCTCCACTTTTTTTTCTCCCTTTTTGGGGGGTAGGTGAGGGAGAACAGGATCTCACTCTGTTGTCCAGGTTGGAGTACAGTGGCATAATTATAGCTCACTGTAACCTCAAACTTTTGTCTCAAGCAGTCCTTCTGCATCTGTATCCTGAGTAGCTAGGACCATAGGTGCATGCCACCATACCTGGCTTATTTGTATATTTTTTGTAGAGGTGAGTTCTGCTATGTTGCCCAGGCTAGTCTTGTATTCCTGGGCTCAGGCAGTCCTCCCACCTTGGCCTCCTTTGAATTTCCACCTGTATTCTTTGATTTTCTGTGTACTAAATTTGCTCTTACTATTTTACACTTAAAGAGCAGCATGAACTTCTTTTTTTTTTTGCATCGGAGTCTCACTGTCATCCCTACCACAGCTTCAACCTACTGGGTTCAGGTGATCCTTCCACATCAGCCTTTCAAGTAGCTGGAACCACAGGCACGCGCCACCATGCACTGCTAATTTTTTTATTGTAGAGACGAGGTCTCACCAAGTTGCTTAGGCTGGGCACAAGTAATCCTCTCACCTCCGCCTCTCAAAGTGCTGAGATTACAGGCTTGAGCCACCATGCCAGGCAAGATTCTTTAAAGATGTCTTATTGACATTGTTAAAAGATTTGTTATGTTGCAATTAGTATTCAGATTATGTATACAAAGTATCTTTGAGATCATATAGATAGATTACTTGTTTTAAACATTTAAGTAGTTTTCTAAAACTAAACTTTGATAAATACTGGTTTCAGATGTATGGGATTTCAGCACCAGAATTACAGGTGTGAGCTACCATGCCTGGCCCAAATATCACTTCAAATTCTAGTTTTCTTCCTATTTCTACCATATCTGCAGTTTATTTTCTCCACAAACCTTCAATTTATAAAAAATAATTTTATTAAAATGCATTTAAGCCAAGTGCAGTAAAATGAAGTATGCCTATAGTCAGATTCATCACAGGTGTACTATTTTCCTGGCTGCTCTATCCCAAGAAATGTAAGGCTTTTAAAGAAGATTTTACAACGTCTTTACTAGTGTAATGCAAAATGAAAGAATACTTTTTCTTCCAATTGAAGACTTTTAGAAAACATGTAGAATAGTTTTGTACCATTTCCTGAAAGCCAGATTGTTAAATTCTGCATAGCTGTACAATGAATATAATTTTAACTATAAGCTGGGCTCAGTGGCTCAGCCTGTAATCCCGCGCCTTTGGGAGGCTGAGGTGAGTGGATTGCCTGAGCCTGCGGGTTCGAGACCCGCCTGGGCAACTTGGTGAGACCTCATCTCTACAATATATCAAAAATTAGCCGGGGATGGTAGCGCATGCCTGTAGTTCCAGCTACTTGGAAGGCTGAGGCGGAAGGATTGCCAGAGCCCAGCACATCAAGGCTACGGTGGCCAGGAGCGGCCACTGCACTCCAGTCTGGGTGACAGTGAGACTCCAACTCAAAAAAAAAAAAAAAAATTTTAACTATGATATTCTTATCATGTGATCTGTGTTTTCATATTTTTTTACTAAAATCCTGTTTGTTAGAGATGGAATTAATTTCTACATTCCTTTGCAGTTTCTAGACCCAAACCATTATCATCAGTTCCAAAGCAAGCTGTGAAAGGAACTGTGTTAACAAGATCTGTGTTCATCAATAATGTGTTATCTAAAATTGGAGACGTTTCGGCAAGCAGTGAACCTAAAAATAGTGACTTACTTTACAAAAGGTATGTTTTTATTACACCTTTTATGGTCATGTGATTTACTAATCTTTCTGACATTCAGCAGCATTCATCAACAATGTACCCTTCATTGCCTTGGTTTCTTAGAATATGTAAAAAGAAGAAAACTCTTTTTATGTTGGCTATATATCTTACAAGAAGAATTTTGTTTTAATCTTGAAGAGCAACATGTTCATCTTTATTTGTAACTAATGCAGAAATGTAAAAAGTAAAAAAAAGAATCCCCTTCTTCTCTCCTCTAATCTTATGACATTTTTATCAGTTCTCCTTATGATACCTGATGAAAACTTAAATGTTTATCTTCTTTATAGTCCTAAAATAGAAGAACCATCTATAGTATATTCAATCTCAAATCCATGGCTGCCCGAGGCATTTGTTGGAACACCTACTGCATCACAAAAAATTTCTAGGTAAGAGTTTATTAAATCAGGCTTAGAGACATACTGTAGGTGACAATTACAACTGTAATTTTTAAATTGTCCTTACAACTCTACAGATAACTATTTTAAATTCTTAAATTTTTTTTTTTTTTGAGTCAGAATCTCACTGTGTCACCCAGGCTGGAGTGCAGTGGCCTGAAGATCAAGCCTTGATCTTCTGCACTCAGGCGACCCTTCTGTCTCAGCCTTTCAAGTAGCTGGAACCCCAAGCATGTACCATCATACTTGGCTTTTTTTTTTTTTTAATTGTAGAGATGAGTTCTCTAAGTTGCCCAGGTTGGTCTTGAACCCCTGGGCTCAGGCAGTCCTCTCACCTCTACCTCCCAAAGTGCTGGGATTACAGGTATGAGCCACCTTACCCAGCCCTAAATAAATATTTTAATGCTAGTTTTTTATTACCATTTGGGCAGTAGTATAGTAATTTTAGGAAATTTTACATTCTTAGTAGTATACTTAAAGTTTTGCTAAATTCAGACTGCTTAGAGAAAAGAAGTGAAGTTTGTCTTATTCATATTGAACGCATATTGAAGCTTTCTCCTGTTTAACAGAGGCTACTAAAATGTCTTGTGTAGCTTTAGGTGCAGTAAAATTTTTACATCCTACCTATTGTGTTAGAAAAATAGTTTAGTTGACGTTTCCTATCCAAGATGAAATGGTGATTGCAACATTGGATAATTGAAAAATAGCAGAAAATAAGGTATCTCTTGATGTATTGATTCTTTGTCCTTAATATGCCCATGATCACTGCAAGTGTTTTATTGTTTTATTAAGGACAAAATTGCATTATTTTATGGGAATAGGATTGTCTGAATTTTTGATGCTAAGAATGAGTTACTTCAGATAAGTTTGAACAAACAGTAGAGACCAGTAGTATTTATAGAGTGTCATAATGGACATATATATTTTCAACACTTGGAAGGATTTTTCATTTTGGGGGGTAAATTTCATTAGGTTGTTTCCCTTTATTCTCATATCCTGGTAAGAAGATATTTTAAATGAAAGTCATTATTACTGATCTTCTCTTTTTCTAACAGTAGTTCTGGTTTTTTCCCACAAGTCCCTTTTCTTGGTCATTTTGTACTTTAATAGATCTGGAGCTTGGCAGCGGGGCAATAATGGAAGTTTAAAGACTTTTGACTAATGGCTTCAGGTCCTAAAGAAGTATTGTGAAAACCTTTTAAAGCCAGTATTAACTCAGATGGGAGAGAGCCAATTGGGTTATGAATATTTACCTTCCATACAAAATAATTTCATTTCCTAATTCTGTATTTCTCATACTGTTCTACATTACTGGATAGCAAGTGTATAATGGGTCTGACTGACATACCTTTCATTGAAATAGAGTAGAATAGGTAGCTAGTATCAGTGGGCACTGCATATAGTAAGGCTTGAGTATTAATTTATGTAATTTGTGTTTTGTTTTTTGTGTGTCATATGAAATACATTTTTTAAAATTTGGGTCATATTAAGAAAAGTTAATGGGAGAAATCCTAAGTTCTGGTGTAATATTTAATATTTTCTTTAGAAATACCTTAATCATTGGGAGGTAGAGGTGAGAGGATTTCTGGAGCCCAGGCATTTGAGACAGGCCTGGGTATCTTGGCAAGACCTGATCTCTACGATAAACCAAAAAAATTAGCCAGGCATGGTGGCATACACCTATAGTTTCAGCCACTTGAAAGAATGAAACAGAAGGATTGCCTGAGCCCAGCAAGTTGAGGCTGTGGTAGCCATGATCATGCCACTGCACTCCAGCTTGGGCAGGAGTGAGACTCTGACTCAAAAAAGGAAAGAAAAGGCGGGGGACAGGCAGGCACTGTGGCTCAAGCCTGTAATTACAGCACTTTGGTAGGCCAAGGTGAGGGGATTGCCTGAGCCCACGTGTTCAAGAACAGTCTGGGAGACTTGGTGAGACTTCATCTCTACAATAAATAAATAAAAAATAAGTTAGCTGGGTGTGGTATTGCTTGCCTGTACTTCTGGGTACTTGAAAGGCTGAGGCGGAAGGATCGCCTGAGCCCAGCAGGTCAAGGCTGCAGTGGCTGTGAGTGTGCTACTGCACTCCAGCCTGGGCGACAGAGAGAGATTCCAATTAAAAAAAAAAAAAGAAAATACCTTAATCAAAAATATTTTTCTTGATTCCTTTTTTTTTTAGTGCAATTGAAATACTTTTTAAATGATACTGTTATACTTTTGTTAGTACAAGAATTTTGCTTTGACTTGGTAGGTTCCATTTGTTATGCAGGCTCAGCTTTGGAGAAGCAGTCATTCATTAATAGGTAACTTAGACATAAATATTAACACAATGCAAACAAAGTATTTGACAAAATATCCATCTGGAATAACTTGATATAAAAGTGAGCAAACTGTTTACAAGCACAGAATTTTATTTATTTATTTTTTTGAGTTGGAGTCTCACTCTGTCGCCCAGACTGGAGTACAGTGGCTG